>NW_028270182.1:11927926-12065426 GCF_037043375.1 Chiloscyllium plagiosum
TCACTGTATCCCAGCAAAGAATCCCTCACTGTATCCCAGCAGAGAATCTCCTCACTGTGTCCCAGCAGAGAATCCCTCACTGTATCCCAGCTGAGAATCCCTCACTGTGTCCCAGCAGGGAATCCCTCACTGTATCCCAGCAGGGAATCCCTCACTGTGTCCCAGCAGGGAATCCCTCACTGTATCCCAGCAGGGAATCCCTCACTGTATCCCAGCAGAGAATCTCCTCACTGTGTCCCAGCAGGGAATCCCTCACTGTATCCCAGCAGGGAATCCCTCACTGTATCCCAGCAGGGAATCCCTCACTGTATCCCAGCAGAGAATCCCTCACTGTGTGCTGGAATAGCTAAGTCTTGTGGACCCTCTCGGGCCTTCCCCAGGTTTAATCACTCGATGCTGGTGGTTGTGCCTTTAGCTGTTCAGGTCCAGTACTCTGGAATTCCCTGCCTCTCTCCCTCTCTCTCTCC
This sequence comes from Chiloscyllium plagiosum, assembly GCF_037043375.1. Classification (NCBI taxonomy): domain Eukaryota; kingdom Metazoa; phylum Chordata; class Chondrichthyes; order Orectolobiformes; family Hemiscylliidae; genus Chiloscyllium; species Chiloscyllium plagiosum. The sequence goes on from NW_028270182.1 coordinate 11,928,394, forward strand.
CCCTCTCTCTCTCCTTCTCTCACCCTCTCTCCCTCTCCCTCTCTCTCCCTCTCTCTATCTCTCTCTCTCTCCCTCTCCCTCTCCCTCACCCTCTCTGCCTCTCTCTCTCCCTCACCTTCTCTGTCTCTCCCTCTCTCACCCTCTCTGCCTCTCTCCCTCCCTGTCTCCCTCTCTCTCCCTCTCTCACCCTCTCTCCCTCTCCCTCTCTCTCCCTCACCCTCTCTGCCTCTCTCTCTCCTTCACCCTCTCTGCCTCTCTCTCTCCCTCACCTTCTGTCTCTCCCTCTCTCGCTCCCTCACCCTCTCTGCCTCTCTCCCTCCCTGTCTCCCTCTCTCTCCCTCTCTCCCTCTCTCACCCTCTCTCCCTCTCCCTCTCTCTCTCTCTCCCTCACCCTCTCTGCCCCTCTCTCTCTCCCTACCCTCTTTCCCCCTCACCCTCTCTGCCTCTCTCCCTCCCTGTCTCCCTCTCTCTCCCTCTCTCCCTCTCTCTCTCTCTGTCTCTCTCTCTCCCTCACCCTCTCTCCCTCTCCCTCTCTCTCTCTTTCTGTCTCTCCCTCTCTCTCCCTCACCCTCTCTCCCTCCCTGTCTCCCTCTCTCTCCCTCTCCCTCTCTCTCTCTCCCTCACCCTCTCTCCCTCTCCCTCTCTCTATCTCTCTGTCTCTCCCTCTCTCTCTCCCTCACCCTCTCTGCCTCTCTCCCTCCCTGTCTCCCTCTCTCTCCCTCTCTCCCTCTCTCACCCTCTCTCCCTCTCCCCCTCTCTCTCTCCCTCACCCTCTCTGCCCCTCTCTCTCTCCCTACCCTCTCTCCCCCTCACCCTCTCTGCCTCTCTCCCTCCCTGTCTCCCTCTCTCTCCCTCTCTCACCCTCTCTCCCTCTCCCTCTCTCTCTCTCTGTCTCTCTCTCTCCCTCACCCTCTCTCCCTCTCCCTCTCTCTCTCTTTCTGTCTCTCCCTCTCTCTCCCTCACCCTCTCTCCCTCCCTGTCTCCCTCTCTCTCCCTCTCTCCCTCTCTCACCCTCTCCCTCCCTCTCTCTCTCCCTCACCCTCTCTCCCTCTCCCTCTCTCCCTCTCCCTCTCTCTCACCCTCTCCCTCTCTCTCACCCTCTCCCTCTCTCTCACCCTCTCCCTCTCTCTGTGTCTCTCCCTCTCTCCCTCCCTCTCTCCCTCTCTGCCCCTCTCATTCTCTCTCCTTCCTCACGGCGATCCCTCCATCCTGCCTCTTTGACCTGGTGTTTTGTCATGTCAGTGCGAAGGGGCTAGAAATCTTCAAAACCAGTTGGGGTGAAGCACAGCGGGGGGGGGGGGGGGGGCGTCCTACAACAATAGGGGCTATGTGAATGCAGGTTATTGCAGCGTACACCTCTCTGCCTGATGGAGCCATCTAACGCAGCGGGGGTTAGGTGGAAGGGAGGCAGTGGTGGGATTGGGAACGCTGCACCCCCCCCCCCCCCCCCCCGCCACCGTCCCCATCAGCGAGTCGCCCCCACTGAACCTCTCGCCTCTCTGACAGGAGATTGCAATTTTGATCACTCTCCCGTTCAATCTCGCAAAGTACTTGCACGCTCCGTTATCTCTCTGGCTCGTGCTCAGATAGTTTCCTGGCACTTTCCACCGCACATTAACGACATAAAAAGCAGCTGACTTCGGTGAGTGACTGCTCCCCACTTTCCCACTCTCTAGGCCCTGGCTGGAAATGGGTGATAATGAACACAGGCACGAACGTAGGCTCTGGGAACCTCTATCACTGGGGATTTAACCACACTGACGTGAGGGGACTTGGAAATCGGGGGGTGGGGGTGGGGGGTGTTATGCTTCGGTTACACAGAGCACTATTGACAATGCATACCATGGACCCCTCATTTGGGGGCAGCACGGTGGCTCAGTGGTGAGTACTGCGGCCTCACAGCGCCAGGGACCCAGGTTCGATTCCACCCTCAGGTGACCCTGTGGCGTTTGCATGTTCTCCCCCATGTCCATGCAGGTTTCCTCAGGTTTCAAGATGTGCAGCTTATAGAATCCGTACAGTGTGGAAACAGGCCATTCAGCCCAAGAAATCCATACTGACTCTCCAAAAGGGACCCTCCGACTGCTGTAATCTTGTATTTCCCATGGGTAATCCACCCTTACCTGCCCCTCCCTGGATACTATGGGGCAATGTAGCACGCCAATCCACCCTAACCTACACATCCCTGGGCACTATGGGTAATTTAGCACGGCCAATCCACCCTAACCTACACATCCCTGGGCACTATGGGTAATTTAGCACGGCCAATCCACTCTAACCTACACATTGCTGGGCACTATGGGCAATGTAGCACAGCCAATCCTCCCTAACCTACACATCCCTGGGCACTATGGGTAATTTAGCATGGCCAATCCTCCCTAACCTACACATCCCTGGGTACTATGAGTAATTTAGCATGGCCAATCCTCCCTAACCTACACATCCCTGGGCACTATGGGTAATTTAGCACAGCCAATCCACCCTAACCTACACATTGCTGGGCACTATGGGCAATGTAGCATGGCCAATCCACCCTAACCTACACATTGCTGGGCACTATGGGTAATTTAGCACAGCCAATCCACCCTAACCTACACATCCCTGGACACTATGGGCAATGTAGCATGGCCAATCCACCCTAACCTACACATTGCTGGGCACTATGGGTAATTTAGCACGGCCAATCCACCCTAACCTACACATCCCTGGGCACTATGGGTAATTTAGCACGGCCAATCCACTCTAACCTACACATTGCTGGGCACTATGGGCAATGTAGCACGGCCAATCCACCCTAACCTACACATCCCTGGGCACTATGGGCAATGTAGCACAGCCAATCCTCCCTAACCTACACATCCCTGGCCACTATGGGCAATGTAGCACGGCCAATCCACCCTAACCTACACATTGCTGGGGACTATGGGTAATTTAGCACGGCCAATCCACCCTAACCTACACATCCCTGGGCACTATGGGTAATTTAGCACGGCCAATCCACTCTAACCTACACATTGCTGGGCACTATGGGCAATGTAGCATGGCCAATCCACCCTAACCTACACATCCCTGGGCACTATGGGCAATGTAGCACAGCCAATCCTCCCTAACCTACACATCCCTGGGCACTATGGGTAATTTAGCACGGCCAATCCACCCTAACCTACACATTGCTGGGCACTATGGGCAATGTAGCATGGCCAATCCACCCTAACCTACACATTGCTGGGCACTATGGGTAATTTAGCACGGCCAATCCACCCTAACCTACACATCCCTGGACACTATGGGCAATGTAGTACGGCCAATCCACCCTAACCTACACATTGCTGGGCACTATGGGTAATTTAGCACGGCCAATCCACCCTAACCTACACATTGCTGGGCACGATGGGTAATTTAGCATGGCCAATCCACCCTAACCTGCACATCCCTGAGCACTATGGGTAACTTAGCATGGCTAATCCACCCTAACCTACACATCTCTGGACACTATGGGACAATTTAGCACGGCCAATCCACCCTAACCTAGACATCCCTGGACACTATGGGTAATTTAGCACGGCCAATCCACCCTAACCTGCACATCCCTGGGCACTATGGCGATTTAGCATGGGCCAATCCACCCTAATCTGCACATCCCTGGGCACTACGGGGTAATTCAGCACAGCCTATACACGCTAACCTGCACGTCTTTGGACTTTGGGAACACCCAGAGGAAATCCATGCAGACATGGGGAGAATGTGCAAACTCCACACAGACAATTTCCCAAAGGCGGGAACCGAACCCGGATCCCCGGTGCTGTGAGGCAGCAGTGCTAACCACTGAGCCACCATGGCACCAAAGGCTGGTGAAAGGTTTTAAGGGAGTCCTTAAGGACCAGGAAGGTGGGAATTAAAAACAGGAGGTGGCCATTTGGCTCCTCCGTTTGGTGCCTGATCTGTTCATGGTCTGAGCTTCACTTTCTTTGTAACACTTAATTCCTTTGCCTGTTAAACATTTATCGCACTACCTGCTCAGGAGGGAAACTCGACCCCAAATTAACCTCTGAGAGAAAAAAAAGGAAGTGACATCACCACAGGAAATGACACCATCAACCCAAAAGAACCTAAACATATAAATAGAAAGCAGGGATCACCAGCAGTGCTTCATCCGGAGGCTCACTGAAGATGTTACCAAGTATGGTGACGAAATGTCTGGAAATGAACCTTCCAGCTCAGCGAGCAATCCGACACCCACATTCTCCTAATTTCTGGGGGACCTTATTCCTCAATGGTTCTGGTCTCTCTCACGAGAGGAAACATCTTGCGCACTCAAAATGCTACACGTTTCAACAAGACCAACTCTCATTCTTTGAAACACCAATTTGCATATCGGCCAATCTGCCCTCACAAGATAATTCCACTGTCTTGGGAGTGGGTCAAGTGAGGCATCTTTGTACCGCTTCTAACGCAATTGCAGATTTTCTTTTTTCATCAAATTTGACCCTTCGGATATGTGACATATCTGGAGCAGTGAGACTTGAACACAGGCCTTCCAGTGCAGAGGAAGAAGTACCGAGACCACACCATAACAGTCATCCCTTCCCCAAGCTCAGAGAATGGAATTGTCCGGAGTAGACCAGATGTGGTTTCACCCATGCCCGCTACAGCCAGAAAATTCCTTGTCTCCTTTCACATGTCATGCATATGAGATGGGAGGTCATTGTGAGACATAATCAGGAGCAGGCAGGATAAATGATTGAGTGAATTTGGCACGAAGATCTCTTTTATATTGGCAGAATTATTACTACATTTGCAGATGTTACGAACCTAACTCAGAATGTGTATTCTCAGGAAGATGGAAAGGGCTCGTATCTGAGAGTGGGACAGTGTGTGTGATGGGGGAGCTGGTATCTGAGAGATAGACAGTGTGTGTGATGGGGAGCTGGTATCTGAGAGTGGGACAGTGTGTGTGATGGGGGAGCTGGTATCTGAGAGATAGACAGTGTGTGTGATGGGGGAGCTGGAATCTGAGAGTGGGACAGTGTGTGTGATGGAGGAGCTGGTATCTGAGAGTAGAACAGTGTGTGTGATGGGGAGTTGGTATCTGAGAGTGGGACAGTGTGTGTGATGGTGTATTTGGTATCTGAGAGTGGGACAGTGTGTGTGATGGGGAGCTGGTATCTGAGAGTGGGACAGTGTGTGTGATGGGGAGTTGGTATCTGAGAGCCGGACAGTGTGTGTGATGGGGAGCTGGTATCTGAGAGCCGGACAGTGTGTGTGATGGGGAGCTGATATCTGAGAGTGGTACAGTGTGTGTGATGGGGAGCTGATATCTGAGAGATAGACATTGTGTGATGGGGGAGCTGGCATCTGAGAGATAGACAGTGTGTGTGATGGGGAGTTGGTATCCGAGAGGTAGACAGTGTGTGTAATGGGGAGCTGGTATCTGAGAGTGGGACAGTGTGTGTGATGGGGAGTTGGTATCCGAGAGGTAGACAGTGTGTGTAATGGGGGAGCTGGTATCTGAGAGATAGACAGTGTGTGTGATGGGGAGCTGGTATCTGAGAGTGGGACATTGTGTGTGATGGGGAGCTGGTATCTGAGAGTGGGACAGTGTGTGTGAGATGGGGAATTGGTATCAGAGAGGTACACAGTGTGTGTGATGGGGGAGCTGGTATCTGAGAGTGGGACAGTGTGTGTGATGGGGAGCTGGTATCTGAGAGGGAGACAGTGTGTATGATGGGGGACCTGGTATCAGAGAGTGGGACAGTGTGTGTGATGGGGAGCTGGTATCTGAGAGTGGGACAGTGTGTGTGATGGGGGACCTGGTATCTGAGAGTGGGACAGTGTGTGTGATGAGGAGCTGGTATGCGAGAGTGGGACAGTGTGTGTGATGGGGAGCTGGTATCTGAGAGTGGGATAGTGAGTGTGATGGTGGCCCTAGTATCTGAGAGTGGGACAGTGTGTGTGATGGGGAGCTGGTATCTGAGATTGGGACAGTGTGTGTGATGGGGAGCTGGTATCTGAGAGTGGGACAGTGTGTGTGAAGGGGAGCTGGTATCTGAGAGATAGACAGTGTGTGTGATGGGGGAGCTGGTATCTGAGAGATAGACAGTGTGTGTGATGGGGGAGCTGGTATCTCAGAGTGGGACAGTGTGTGTGATGGGGAGCTGGTATCTGAGAGTGGGACAGTGTGTGTGATGGGGAGCTGGTATCTGAGAGATAGACAGTGTGTGTGATGGGGGAGCTGGTATCTGAGAGATAGACAGTGTGTGTGATGGGGAGCTGGTATCTGAGAGTGGGACAGTGTGTGTGATGGGGAGCTGGTATCTGAGAGTGGGACAGTGTGTGTGATGGGGAGCTGGTATCTGAGAGTGGGACAGTGTGTGTGATGGGGAGCTAGTATCTGAGAGTGGGACAGTGTGTGTGATGGGGAAGCGGGTATCTGAGAGGTAGACAGTGTGTGTGATGGGGAGCTGGTATCTGAGAGTGGGACAGTGTGTGTGATGGGTGAGCTGGTATCTGAGAGATAGTCAGTGTGTGTGATGGGGGAGCTGGTATCTGAGAGTGGGACAGTGTGTGAGATGGGGGAGCTGGTATCTGAGAGTGGGACAGTGTTTGTGATGGGGAGCTGGTATCTGAGAGTGGGACAGTGTGTGTGATGGGAGAGCTGGTATCTGAGAGTGGGACAGTGTGTGAGATGGGGGAGCTGGTATCTGAGAGTGGGACAGTGTTTGTGATGGGGAGCTGGTATCTGAGAGTGGGACAGTGTGTGTGATGGGGGAGCTGGTATCTGAGAGTGGGACAGTGTGTGAGATGGGGGAGCTGGTATCTGAGAGGGAGACAGTGTGTGTGATGGGGAGCTAGAATCTGAGAGTGGGACAGTGTGTGTGATGGGGAGTTGTTATCAGAGAGGTAGACAGTGTGTGTGATGGGGGAGCTGGTATCTGAGAGATAGACAGTGTGTGTGATGGGGGAGCTGGTGTCTGAGATTGGGACAGTGTGTGTGATGGTGTATTTGGTATCTGAGAGTGGGACAGTGTGTGTGATGGGGGAGCTGGTATCTGAGAGCGGGACAGTGTGTGTGATGGGGGAGCTGGTATCTGAGAGATGGACAGTGTGTGTGATGGGGGAGCTGGTATCTGTGAATGGGACACTGAGTGTGATGGGCAGCTGGCATCTGAGAGTGGGACAGTATGTGTGATGGGGCAGCTGGTATCTGAGAGTGGGACAGTGTGTGTGATGGGGAGCTGGTATCTGAGAGTGGGACAGTGTGTGTGATGGGGACTTGGTATCAAAGAGGTAGACAGTGTGTGTGATGGGGGAGCTGGTGTCTGAGATTGGGACAGTGTGTGCGATGGGGGAGCTGGTATCTGAGAGCGGGACAGTGTGTGTGATGGGGAGCTGGTATCTGAGAGTGGGACACTGTGTGTGATGGGGAGCTCGTATCTGAGAGTGGGACAGTGTGTGTGATGGGGAGTTGGAATGAGAGAGATAGACAGTGTGTGTGATGGGGGAGCTGGTATCTGAGAGATAGACAGTGTGTGTGATGGGGGAGCTGGTATCTGAGTGTGGGACAGTGTGTGTGATGGGGAGCTGGTATCTGAGATTGGGACAGTGTGTGTGATGGGGAGCTGGTATCGGAGAGATAGACAGTGTGTGTGATGGGGAGCTGGTATCTGAGATTGGGACAGTGAGTGTGATGGGGGAACTGGTATCTGAGAGTGGTACAGTGTGTGTGATGGGGGAGCTGGTATCTGAGAGATAGACAGTGTGTGTGATGGGGAGCTGGTATCTGAGAGTGGGACAGTGTGTGTGATGGGGAGCTAGTATCTGAGAGATAGACAGTGTGTGTAATGGGGAGTTGGTATCTGAGAGTGGGACAGTGTGTGTGATGGGGAGCTGGTATCTGAGAGTGGGACAGTGTGTGTGATGGGGAGTTGGTATCTGAGAGTGGGACAGTGTCTGTGATGGGGGATCTGGTATCTGAGAGGGAGACAGTGTGTGTTATGGGGAGATGGTATATGATAGTGGGACAGTGTGTGTGATGGGGAGGTGGTATCAGAGAGTGGGACAGTGTGTGTGATGGGGGAGCTGGTGTCTGAGAGATAGACAGTGTGTGTGATGGGGGAGCTGGTATCTGAGAGTGGGACAGTGTGTGTGATGGGGAGCTGGTATCTGAGAGTGGGACAGTGTGTGTGATGGGGGAGCTGGTATCTGAGAGTGGGACAGTGTGTGTGATTGGGAGCTGGTATCTGAGAGATAGACAGTGTGTGTGATGGGGAGCTAGTATCTGAGAGTGGGACAGTGTGTGTGATGGGGAGCTGGTATCTGAGAGTGGGACAGTGTGTGTGATGGGGAGCTGGTATCTGAGAGTGGGACAGTGTGTGTGATGGGGGAGCTGGTATCTGAGAGTGGGACAGTGTGTGTGATGGGGAGCTAGTATCTGAGAGTGGGACAGTGTGTGTGATGGGGAGCTGGTATCTGAGAGTGGGACAGTGTATGTGATGGGGGAGCTGGTATCTGAGAGTGGGACAGTGTGTGAGATGGGGGAGCTGGTATCTGAGAGGGAGACAGTGTGTGTGATGGGGAGCTAGAATCTGAGAGTGGGACAGTGTGTGTGATGGGGAGCTGGTATCTGAGAGTGGGACAGTGTGTGTGATGGGGGAGCTGGTATCTGAGAGTGGGACAGTGTGTGAGATGGGGGAGCTGGTATCTGAGAGGAAGACAGTGTGTGTGATGGGGAGCTAGAATCTGAGAGTGGGACAGTGTGTGTGATGGGGAGTTGTTATCAGAGAGGTAGACAGTGTGTGTGATGGGGGAGCTGGTATCTGAGAGATAGACAGTGTGTGTGATGGGGGAGCTGGTGTCTGAGATTGGGACAGTGTGTGTGATGGTGTATTTGGTATCTGAGAGTGGGACAGTGTGTGTGATGGGGGAGCTGGTATCTGAGAGCGGGACAGTGTGTGTGATGGGGGAGCTGGTATCTGAGAGATGGACAGTGTGTGTGATGGGGGAGCTGGTATCTGTGAATGGGACAGTGAGTGTGATGGGCAGCTGGCATCTGAGAGTGGGACAGTATGTGTGATGGGGCAGCTGGTATCTGAGAGTGGGACAGTGTGTGTGATGGGGAGCTGGTATCTGAGAGTGGGACAGTGTGTGTGATGGGGAGTTGGTATCAAAGAGGTAGACAGTGTGTGTGATGGGGGAGCTGGTATCTGAGAGATGGACAGTGTGTGCGATGGGGGAGCTGGTATCTGAGAGCGGGACAGTGTGTGTGATGGGGAGCTGGTATCTGAGAGTGGGACACTGTGTGTGATGGGGAGTTGGAATGAGAGAGATAGACAGTGTGTGTGATGGGGGAGCTGGTATCTGAGAGATAGACAGTGTGTGTGATGGGGGAGCTGGTATCTGAGTGTGGGACAGTGTGTGTGATGGGGAGCTGGTATCTGAGATTGGGACAGTGTGTGTGATGGGTGAACTGGTATCTGAGAGTGGTACAGTGTGTGTGATGGGGAGCTGGTATCTGAGAGATAGACAGTGTGTGTGATGGGGAGCTGGTATCTGAGATTGGGACAGTGTGTGTGATGGGTGAACTGGTATCTGAGAGTGGTACAGTGTGTATGATGGGGGAGCTGGTATCTGAGAGATAGACAGTGTGTGTGATGGGGAGCTGGTATCTGAGAGATAGACAGTGTGTGTGATGGGGAGCTGGTATCTGAGAGTGGGACAGTGTGTGTGATGGGGAGCTGGTATCAGAGAGTGGGACAGTGTGTGTGATGGGGAGTTGGTATCTGAGAGTGGGACAGTGTCTGTGATGGGGGATCTGGTATCTGAGAGGGAGACAGTGTGTGTTATGGGGAGGTGGTATCAGAGAGTGGGACAGTGTGTGTGATGGGGGAGCTGGTGTCTGAGAGATAGACAGTGTGTGTGATGGGGGAGCTGGTATCTGAGAGTGGGACAGTGTGTGTGATGGGGGAGCTGGTATCTGAGAGTGGGACAGTGTGTGTGATGGGGAGGTGGTATCAGAGAGTGGGACAGTGTGTGTGATGGGGGAGCTGGTGTCTGAGAGATAGACAGTGTGTGTGATGGGGGAGCTGGTATCTGAGAGTGGGACAGTGTGTGTGATGGGGGAGCTGGTATCTGAGAGTGGGACAGTGTGTGTGATGGGGGAGCTGGTATCTGAGAGTGGGACAGTGTGTGTGATGGGGAGCTGGTATCTGAGAGATAGACAGTGTGTGTGATGGGGAGCTAGTATCTGAGAGTGGGACAGTGTGTGTGATGGGGAGCTGGTATCTGAGAGTGGGACAGTGTGTGTGATGGGGGAGCTGGTATCTGAGAGTGGGACAGTGTGTGTGATGGGGAGCTGGTATCTGAGAGTGGGACAGTGTGTGTGATGGGGAGCTGGTATCTGAGAGTGGGACAGTGTGTGTGATGGGGATCTGGTATCTGAGAGTGGGACAGTGTGTGTGATGGGGGAGCTGGTATCTGAGAGTGGGACAGTGTGTGTGATGGGGAGCTGGTATCTGAGAGATAGACAGTGTGTGTGAAGGGGAGCTAGTATCTGAGAGTGGGACAGTGTGTGTGATGGGGAGCTGGTATCTGAGAGTGGGACAGTGTGTGTGATGGGGGAGCTGGTATCTGAGAGTGGGACAGTGTGTGTGATGGGGAGCTAGTATCTGAGAGTGGGACAGTGTGTGTGATGGGGAGCTGGTATCTGAGAGTGGGACAGTGTGTGTGATGGGGGAGCAGGTATCTGAGAGGGAGACAGTGTGTGTGATGGGTGAGCTGGGATCTGAGATAGACAGTGGGTGTGATGGGGGACCTGGTATCTGAGAGATAGACAGTGTGCGTGATGGGGAGCTTGTATCTGAGAGTGGGACAGTGTGTGTGATGGGGGAGCTGGTATCTGAGAGGTAGACAGTGTGTGTGATGGGGAGCTGGAATCTGAGGGTGGGACGGGGAGTTGGTATCAGAGAGGGAGACAGTGTGTGTGATGGGGGGCTGGTATCTGAGAGTGGGACAGTGTGTGTGATGGGGGAAGCTGGTATCTGAGAGCGGGACAGTGTGTGTGATGGGGAGCTGGTATCTGAGAGTGGGACATTGTGTGTGATGGGGGAGCAGGTATCTGAGATTGGGACAGTGTGTGTGATGGGGAGCTGGTATCTGAGAGTCGGATAGTGTGTGTGATGGGGGACCTGGTATCTGAGAGTGGGACAATGTGTGTGATGGGGGACCTGGTATCAGAGAGTGGGACAGTGTGTGTGATGGGGAGTTGGTATCAGAGAGTGGGACAGTGTGTGTGATGTGGGAGCTGGTATCTGAGAGTTGCACAGTGTGTGAGATGGGGGAGCTGGTATCTGAGAGTGGGACAGTGTGTGTGATGGGGAGTTGGTATCAGAGAGGTAGACAGTGTGTGTGATGGGGGAGCTGGTATCAGAGAGTGGGACAGTGTGGGTGATGGGGGAGCTGGTATCTGAGAGTGGGACAGTGTGTGTGATGGGGGAGCTGGTATCTGAGAGTGGGACAGTGTGTGTGATGGGGGAGCTGGTATCTGAGAGTGGGACAGTGTGTGTGATAAGGAGCTGGTATCTGAGAGTGGGACAGTGTGCGTGATGCGGAGCTGGTATCAGAGAGGTAGACAGTGTGTGTGATGGGGAGCTGGTATCGGAGAGGTAGACAGTGTGTGTGATGGGGTAGCTGGTATCTGAGATTGGGACAGTGTGTGTGATGGGGGAGCTGGTGTCTGAGATTGGGACAGTGTGTGTGATGGGGGAGCTGGTATCTGAGAGTGGGACAGTGTGTGTGATGGGGGAGTTGGTATCTGAGAGTGGGACAGTGTGTGAGATGGGCGAGCTGGTATCTGAGAGGTAGACAGTGTGTGTGATGGGGGAGCTGGTATCTGAGACATAGACAGTGTGTGTGTGATGGGGGAGCTGGTATCTAAGATTGGGAAAGTGTGTGTGATGGTGTATTTGGTATCTGAGAGTGGGACAGTGTGTGTGATGGGGGATCTGGTATCTGAGAGCGGGACAGTGTGTGTGATGGGGGATCTGGTATCTGAGAGCGGGACAGTGTGTGTGATGGGGATCTGGTATCTGAGAGCGGGACAGTGTGTGTGATGGGGATCTGGTATCTGAGATTGGGACCGTGTGTGTGATGGGGAGCTGGTATCTGAGAGTGGGACAGTGTATGTGATGGGGGACCTGGTATCTGAGATTGGGACCGTGTGTGTGATGGGGAGCTGGTATCTGAGAGTGGGACAGTGTGTGTGATGGGGAGCTGATATCTGTGAGTGGGACAGTGTGTGTGATGGGGAGCTGGTATCTGAAAGTGGGACAGTGTGTGTGATGAGGAGTTGGTATCAGAGAGGTAGACAGTGTGTCTGATGGGGAGCTGGTATCTGAGAGTGGGACAGTGTGTGTGATGGGGGAGCTGGTATCTGAGAGTCGGAAAGTGTGTGTGATGGGGGAGCTGGTATCTGAGATTGGGACAGTATGTGTGATGGGGGACCTGGTATCTGAGAGATAGACAGTGTGAGTGATGGGGGAGCTGGTATCTGAGAGTGGGACAGTATGTGTGATGGGGGACCTGGTATCTGAGAGTGGGACAGTATGTGTGATGGGGGACCTGGTATCTGAGATTGGGACAGTATGTGTGATGGGGGACCTGGTATCTGAGAGATAGACAGTGTGAGTGATGGGGGAGCTGGTATCTGAGAGTGGGACAGTATGTGTGATGGGGGACCTGGTATCTGAGATTGGGACAGTGTGTGTGATGGGGAGCTGGTATCTGAGAGTGGGACAGTGTATGTGATGGGGGACCTGGTATCTGAGATTGGGACCGTGTGTGTGATGGGGAGCTGGTATCTGAGAGTGGGACAGTGTGTGTGATGGGGCAGCTGGTATCTGAGAGTCGGAAAGTGTGTGAGATGGGGGAGCTGGTATCTGAGAGTGGGACAGTGTGTGTGATGGGGAGCTGGTATCTGTGAGTGGGACAGTGTGTGTGATGGGGAGCTGGTATCTGAGAGTGGGACAGTGTGTGTGATGGGGCAGCTGGTATCTGAGAGTGGGACAGTGTAAGTGATGGGGAGTTGGGATCTCTGCATGGGAGAGTGTGTGTGATGGGAGAGCTGGTATCTGAGAGTGGGACAGTGTGTGTGATGGGGAGCTGGTATCTGAGAGTGGGACAGTGTAAGTGATGGGGAGTTGGGATCTCTGCATGGGAGAGTGTGTGTGATGGGAGAGCTGGTATCTGAGAGTGGGACAGTGTAAGTGATGGGGAGTTGGGATCTCTGCATGGGAGAGTGTGTGTGATGGGAGAGCTGGTATCTGAGAGTGGGACAGTGTGTGTGATGGGGAGCTGGTATCTGAGAGTGGAACAGTGTGTGTGATGGGGAGCTGGTATCTGAGAGTGGGACAGTATGTGTGATGGGGCAGCTGGTATCTGAGAGTGGGACAGTGTGTGTGATGGGGAGCTGGTATCTGAGAGTGGGACAGTGTGTGTGATGGGGGAGTTGGTATCTGTGAATGGGACAGTGTGTGTGATGGGGAGCCGGTATCAGTTCATTGGACAGTGCGTGTGATGGGGAGCTGGTATCTGTGAATGGGACAATGTGTGTGATGGGGGGCCTGGAATCTGAGAGATAGACAGTGTGTGTGATGGGGAGCTGGTATCTGAGAGATAGACAGTGTGTGTGATGGGGGAGCTGGCATCTGAGAGTGGGACAGTGTGTGTGATGCGGAGCTGGTATCTGAGAGTGGGACAGTGTGTGTGATGGGGGAGCTGGTATCTGTGAGGGAGACAGTGTGTGTGATGGGGAGCTTGTATCTGAGAGTGGGACAGTGTGTGTGATGGGGAGATGGTATCAGAGAGGTAGACAGTGTGTGTGATGGGGGAGCTGGTATGTGAGAGATAGACAGTGTGTGTGATGGGGGAGCTGGTATCTGAGAGTGGGACAGTGTGTGTGATGGGGAGCTGGTATCTGAGAGTGGGACAGTGTGTGTGATGGGGAGTTGGTATCAGAGAGGTAGACAGTGTGTGTGATGGGGGAGCTGGTATGTGAGAGATAGACAGTGTGTGTGATGGGGGAGCTGGTATCTGAGAGTGGGACAGTGTGTGTGATGGGGAGTTGGTATCAGAGAGTGGGACAGTGAGTGTGATGGGGGAAGCTGGTATCTGAGAGCGGGACAGTGTGTGTGATGGGGGAGCTGTTATCTGAGAGTGGGACAGTGTGTGTGATGGGGGAGCTGTTATCTGAGATTGGGACAGTGTGTGTGATGGGGAGCTGGTATCTGAGAGATAGACATTGTGTGTGATGGGGGAGCTGGTATCTGAGATTGGGACAGTGTGTGTGATGGGGTACTTGGTATCTGAGAGTGGGACAGTGAGTGTGATGGGGGAAGCTGGTATCTGAGAGCGGGACAGTGTGTGTGATGGGGGAGCTGTTATCTGAGAGTGGGACAGTGTGTGTGATGGGGGAGCTGTTATCTGAGATTGGGACAGTGTGTGTGATGGGGAGCTGGTATCTGAGAGTGGGACAGTGTGTGTGATGGGGAGCTGGTATCTGAGAGTGGGAGAGTGTGTGTGATGGGGGACCTAGTATCTGATAGTGGGACAGTGTGTGTGATGGGGTGCTGGTATCTGAGAGTGGGACAGTGTGCGTGATGGGGAGCTGGTATCTGAGAGTGGGAGAGTGTGTGTGATGGGGGACCTAGTATCTGAGAGTGGGACAGTGTGTGTGATGGGGTGCTGGTATCTGAGAGTGGGACAGTGTGTGTGATGGGGAGCTGGTATCTGAGATTGGGACAGTGTGTATTATAGGTAAATTGGTATCTGAGAGTGGGACAGTGTGTGTGATGGGGAGCTGGTATCTGAGAGTGGGACATTGTGTGTGATGGGGGAGCTGGTATCTGAGAGTGGCACAGTGTGTGTGATAGTGAGCTGGTATCTGAGAGTGGGACAGTGTGTGTGATGAGGAGCTGGTATCTGAGAGTGGGACAGTGTGTGTGATGGGGGAGCTGGTATCTGAGAGTGGGACAGTGTGTGTGATGGGGAGTTGGTATCAGAGACTTAGACAGTGTGTCTGATGGGGGAGCTGGTATCTGAGAGATAGACAGTGTGTGTGATGGGGAACCTGGTATCTGAGTTTGGGACAGTGTGTGTGATGGGTTGCTGGTATCTGAGAGCGGGACAGTGTGTGTGATGGGGGACCTGGTATCTGAGAGTGGGACAGTGTGTGTGATGGGACAGCTGGTATCTGAGAGATAGACAGTGTGAGTGATGGGGGAGCTGGTATCTGAGAGTGGGACAGTGTGTGTGATGGGGGACCTGGTATCTGAGATTGGGACAGTGTGTGTGATGGGGAGCTGGTATCTGAGATTGGGACAGTGTGTGTGATGGGGAGCTGGTATCTGAGAGCGGGACAGTGTGTGTGATGGGGGAGTTGGTATCTGTGAATGGGACAGTGTGTGTGATGGGGAGCCGGTATCAGTTAATTGGACAGTGTGTGTGATAGGGCACTGGTATCGGAGAGTGGGACAGTGTGTGTGATGGGGAGTTGGTATCTGTGAATGGGACAGTGTGTGTGATGGGGAGCTGGTATCTGTGATTGGAACAGTGCGTGTGATGGGGGAGCTGGTATCTGTGAATGGGACAATGTGTGTGATGGGGGGCCTGGAATCTGAGAGATAGACAGTGTGTGTGATGGGGGAGCTGGTATCTGAGAGATAGACAGTGTGTGTGATGGGGGAGCTGGCATCTGAGAGTGGGACAGTGTGTGTGATGGGGGAGCTGGTATCTGTGAGGTAGACAGTGTGTGTGATGGGGAGCTTGTATCTGAGAGTGGGACAGTGTGTGTGATGGGGAGTTGGTATCAGAGAGGTAGACAGTGTGTGTGATGGGGGAGCTGGTATCTGAGAGATAGACAGTGTGTGTGATGGGGGAGCTGGTATCTGAGAGATAGACATTGTGTGTGATGGGGGAGCTGGTATCTGAGATTGGGACAGTGTGTGTGATGGGGTACTTGGTGTCTGAGAGTGGGACAGTGAGTGTGATGGGGGAAGCTGGTATCTGAGAGCGGGACAGTGTGTGTGATGGGGGGCTGGTATCTGAGAGTGGGACAGTGTGTGTGATGGGGGAGCTGTTATCTGAGATTGGGACAGTGTGTGTGATGGGGAGCTGGTATCTGAGAGTGGGACAGTGTGTGTGATGGGGGAGATGGTATCTGAGAGCGGGACAGTGTGTGTGATGGGGGGCTGGTATCTGAGAGTGGGACAGTGAGTGTGATGGGGGAAGCTGGTATCTGAGAGCGGGACAGTGTGTGTGATGGGGGGCTGGTATCTGAGAGTGGGACAGTGTGTGTGATGGGGGAGCTGGTATCTGAGAGTGGGACAGTGAGTGTGATGGGGATCTGGTATCTGAGAGTGGGACAGTGTGTGTGATGGGGAGCTGGTATCTGAGAGTGGGACAGTGTTTGTGATGGGGATCTGGTATCTGAGAGTGGGACAGTGTGTGTGATGGGGAGCTGGTATCTGAGAGTGGGACAGTGTGTGTGATGGGGGAGCTGGTAACTGAGAGTGGGACAGTGTGTGTGATGGGGAGCTGGTATCTGAGAGTGGGACAGTGTGTGTGATGGGGAGCTGGTATCTGAGAGTGGGACAGTGCGTGTGATGGGGTGCTGGTATCTGAGAGTGGTACAGTGTGCGTGATGGGGAGCTGATATCTGAGAGTGGGAGAGTGTGTGTGATGGGTGACCTCGTATCTGAGAGTGGGACAGTGTGTGTGATGGGGTGCTGGTATCTGAGAGTGGGACAGTGTGTGTGATGGGGAGCTGGTATCTGAGATTGGGACAGTGTGTGTGATGGTGAGCTGGTATCTGAGAGTGGAACAGTGTGTGTGATAGTGAGCTGGTATGTGAGAGTGGGACAGTGTGTGTGCGATGGGGAGCTGGTATCTGAGAGGCAGACAGTGTGTGTGATGGGGAGCTGGTATCTGAGAGTGGGACAGTGTGTGTGATGGGGAGTTGGTATCAGAGACTTAGACAGTGTGTCTGATGGGGGAGCTGGTATCTGAGAGATAGACAGTGTGTGTGATGGGGAACCTGGTATCTGAGTTTGGGACAGTGTGTGTGATGGGGAGCTGGTATCTGAGAGTGGAACAGTGTGTGTGATGGGGAGCTGGTATCTGAGAGTGGGACAGTATGTGTGATGGGGCAGCTGGTATCTGAGAGTGGGACAGTGTGTGTGATGGGGAGCTGGTATCTGAGAGTGGGACAGTGTGTGTGATGGGGGAGTTGGTATCTGTGAATGGGACAGTGTGTGTGATGGGGAGCCGGTATCAGTTCATTGGACAGTGCGTGTGATGGGGAGCTGGTATCTGTGAATGGGACAATGTGTGTGATGGGGGGCCTGGAATCTGAGAGATAGACAGTGTGTGTGATGGGGAGCTGGTATCTGAGAGATAGACAGTGTGTGTGATGGGGGAGCTGGCATCTGAGAGTGGGACAGTGTGTGTGATGCGGAGCTGGTATCTGAGAGTGGGACAGTGTGTGTGATGGGGGAGCTGGTATCTGTGAGGGAGACAGTGTGTGTGATGGGGAGCTTGTATCTGAGAGTGGGACAGTGTGTGTGATGGGGAGATGGTATCAGAGAGGTAGACAGTGTGTGTGATGGGGGAGCTGGTATGTGAGAGATAGACAGTGTGTGTGATGGGGGAGCTGGTATCTGAGAGTGGGACAGTGTGTGTGATGGGGAGCTGGTATCTGAGAGTGGGACAGTGTGTGTGATGGGGAGTTGGTATCAGAGAGGTAGACAGTGTGTGTGATGGGGGAGCTGGTATGTGAGAGATAGACAGTGTGTGTGATGGGGGAGCTGGTATCTGAGAGTGGGACAGTGTGTGTGATGGGGAGTTGGTATCAGAGAGTGGGACAGTGAGTGTGATGGGGGAAGCTGGTATCTGAGAGCGGGACAGTGTGTGTGATGGGGGAGCTGTTATCTGAGAGTGGGACAGTGTGTGTGATGGGGGAGCTGTTATCTGAGATTGGGACAGTGTGTGTGATGGGGAGCTGGTATCTGAGAGATAGACATTGTGTGTGATGGGGGAGCTGGTATCTGAGATTGGGACAGTGTGTGTGATGGGGTACTTGGTATCTGAGAGTGGGACAGTGAGTGTGATGGGGGAAGCTGGTATCTGAGAGCGGGACAGTGTGTGTGATGGGGGAGCTGTTATCTGAGAGTGGGACAGTGTGTGTGATGGGGGAGCTGTTATCTGAGATTGGGACAGTGTGTGTGATGGGGAGCTGGTATCTGAGAGTGGGACAGTGTGTGTGATGGGGAGCTGGTATCTGAGAGTGGGAGAGTGTGTGTGATGGGGGACCTAGTATCTGATAGTGGGACAGTGTGTGTGATGGGGTGCTGGTATCTGAGAGTGGGACAGTGTGCGTGATGGGGAGCTGGTATCTGAGAGTGGGAGAGTGTGTGTGATGGGGGACCTAGTATCTGAGAGTGGGACAGTGTGTGTGATGGGGTGCTGGTATCTGAGAGTGGGACAGTGTGTGTGATGGGGAGCTGGTATCTGAGATTGGGACAGTGTGTATTATAGGTAAATTGGTATCTGAGAGTGGGACAGTGTGTGTGATGGGGAGCTGGTATCTGAGAGTGGGACATTGTGTGTGATGGGGGAGCTGGTATCTGAGAGTGGCACAGTGTGTGTGATAGTGAGCTGGTATCTGAGAGTGGGACAGTGTGTGTGATGAGGAGCTGGTATCTGAGAGTGGGACAGTGTGTGTGATGGGGGAGCTGGTATCTGAGAGTGGGACAGTGTGTGTGATGGGGAGTTGGTATCAGAGACTTAGACAGTGTGTCTGATGGGGGAGCTGGTATCTGAGAGATAGACAGTGTGTGTGATGGGGAACCTGGTATCTGAGTTTGGGACAGTGTGTGTGATGGGTTGCTGGTATCTGAGAGCGGGACAGTGTGTGTGATGGGGGACCTGGTATCTGAGAGTGGGACAGTGTGTGTGATGGGACAGCTGGTATCTGAGAGATAGACAGTGTGAGTGATGGGGGAGCTGGTATCTGAGAGTGGGACAGTGTGTGTGATGGGGGACCTGGTATCTGAGATTGGGACAGTGTGTGTGATGGGGAGCTGGTATCTGAGATTGGGACAGTGTGTGTGATGGGGAGCTGGTATCTGAGAGCGGGACAGTGTGTGTGATGGGGGAGTTGGTATCTGTGAATGGGACAGTGTGTGTGATGGGGAGCCGGTATCAGTTAATTGGACAGTGTGTGTGATAGGGCACTGGTATCGGAGAGTGGGACAGTGTGTGTGATGGGGAGTTGGTATCTGTGAATGGGACAGTGTGTGTGATGGGGAGCTGGTATCTGTGATTGGAACAGTGCGTGTGATGGGGGAGCTGGTATCTGTGAATGGGACAATGTGTGTGATGGGGGGCCTGGAATCTGAGAGATAGACAGTGTGTGTGATGGGGAGCTGGTATCTGAGAGATAGACAGTGTGTGTGATGGGGGAGCTGGCATCTGAGAGTGGGACAGTGTGTGTGATGGGGGAGCTGGTATCTGTGAGGTAGACAGTGTGTGTGATGGGGAGCTTGTATCTGAGAGTGGGACAGTGTGTGTGATGGGGAGTTGGTATCAGAGAGGTAGACAGTGTGTGTGATGGGGGAGCTGGTATCTGAGAGATAGACAGTGTGTGTGATGGGGGAGCTGGTATCTGAGAGATAGACATTGTGTGTGATGGGGGAGCTGGTATCTGAGATTGGGACAGTGTGTGTGATGGGGTACTTGGTGTCTGAGAGTGGGACAGTGAGTGTGATGGGGGAAGCTGGTATCTGAGAGCGGGACAGTGTGTGTGATGGGGGGCTGGTATCTGAGAGTGGGACAGTGTGTGTGATGGGGGAGCTGTTATCTGAGATTGGGACAGTGTGTGTGATGGGGAGCTGGTATCTGAGAGTGGGACAGTGTGTGTGATGGGGGAGATGGTATCTGAGAGCGGGACAGTGTGTGTGATGGGGGGCTGGTATCTGAGAGTGGGACAGTGAGTGTGATGGGGGAAGCTGGTATCTGAGAGCGGGACAGTGTGTGTGATGGGGGGCTGGTATCTGAGAGTGGGACAGTGTGTGTGATGGGGGAGCTGGTATCTGAGAGTGGGACAGTGAGTGTGATGGGGATCTGGTATCTGAGAGTGGGACAGTGTGTGTGATGGGGAGCTGGTATCTGAGAGTGGGACAGTGTTTGTGATGGGGATCTGGTATCTGAGAGTGGGACAGTGTGTGTGATGGGGAGCTGGTATCTGAGAGTGGGACAGTGTGTGTGATGGGGGAGCTGGTAACTGAGAGTGGGACAGTGTGTGTGATGGGGAGCTGGTATCTGAGAGTGGGACAGTGTGTGTGATGGGGAGCTGGTATCTGAGAGTGGGACAGTGCGTGTGATGGGGTGCTGGTATCTGAGAGTGGTACAGTGTGCGTGATGGGGAGCTGATATCTGAGAGTGGGAGAGTGTGTGTGATGGGTGACCTCGTATCTGAGAGTGGGACAGTGTGTGTGATGGGGTGCTGGTATCTGAGAGTGGGACAGTGTGTGTGATGGGGAGCTGGTATCTGAGATTGGGACAGTGTGTGTGATGGTGAGCTGGTATCTGAGAGTGGAACAGTGTGTGTGATAGTGAGCTGGTATGTGAGAGTGGGACAGTGTGTGTGCGATGGGGAGCTGGTATCTGAGAGGCAGACAGTGTGTGTGATGGGGAGCTGGTATCTGAGAGTGGGACAGTGTGTGTGATGGGGAGTTGGTATCAGAGACTTAGACAGTGTGTCTGATGGGGGAGCTGGTATCTGAGAGATAGACAGTGTGTGTGATGGGGAACCTGGTATCTGAGTTTGGGACAGTGTGTGTGATGGGGTACTTGGTATCTGAGAGTGGGACAGTGTGTGTGATGGGGGAGCTGATATCTGAGAGTGGGACAGTGTGTGTGATGGGGAGCTGGTATCTGAGAGTGGGACAGTGTGTGTGATGGGGGACCTGGTATCTGAGAGTGGGACAGTGTGTGTGATGGGACAGCTGGTATCTGAGAGATAGACAGTGTGAGTGATGAGGGAGCTGGTATCTGAGAGTGGGACAGTGTGTGTGATGGGGGAGCTGGTATCTGAGTGGGACAGTGTGTGTGATGGGGGAGCTGGTATCTGAGATTGGGACAGTGTGTGTGATGGGGAGCTGGTATCTGAGAGTAGGACAGTGTATGTGATGGGGGACCTGGTATCTGAGATTGGGATAGTGTGTGAGATGGGGGACCTGGTATCTGAGATTGGGACAGTGTGTGTGATGGGGAGCTGGTATCTGAGAGTAGGACAGTGTGTGTGATGGGGAGCTGGTATCTGAGAGTGGGACAGTGTGTGTGATGCGGAGCCGGTATCTGAGATTGGGACAGTGTGTGTCATGGGGAGTTGGTATCAGAGAGGTAGACAGTGTGTGTGATGGAGAGCTGGTATCTGAGAGTGGGACAGTGTGTGTGATGGGGAGCTGGTATCTGAGAGTGGGACAGTGTGTGTGATGGGGAGCTGGTATCTGAGAGTGGGACAGTGTGTGTGATGGGGGAGCTGGTATCTGAGAGGTAGACAGTGTGTGTGATGGGGGAGCTGGTATGTGAGAGATAGACAGTGTGTGTGATGGGGGAGCTGGTATCTGAGAGTGGGACAGTGTGTGTGATGGGGAGCTAGTATCTGAGAGTGGGACAGTGTGTGTGATGGGGGAGCTGGTATCTGAGAGGTAGACAGTTTGTGTGATGGGGAGCTGGTATCTGAGAGTGGGACAGTGTGTGTGATGGGGAGTTGGTATCTGAGAGATAGACATTGTGTGTGATGGGGGAGCTGGTATCTGAGAGCGGGACAGTATGTGTGATGGGGGGCTGGTATCTGAGAGTGGGAGAGTGTGTGTGAAGGGGGACCTAGTATCTGATAGTGGGACAGTGTGTGTGATGGGGTGCTGGTATCTGAGAGTGGGACAGTGTGTGTGATGGGGAGCTGGTATCTGAGAGTGGGAGAGTGTGTGTGATGGGGGACCTAGTATCTGAGAGTGGGACAGTGTGTGTGATGGGGTGCTGGTATCTGAGAGTGGGACAGTGTGTGTGATGGGGAGCTGGTATCTGAGATTGGGACAGTGTGTATTATGGGTAAATTGGTATCTGAGAGTGGGACATTGTGTGTGATGGGGTAGCTGGTATCTGAGAGTGGCACAGTGTGTGTGATAGGGAGCTGGTATCTGAGAGTGGGACATTGTGTGTGATGGGGTAGCTGGTATCTGAGAGTGGCACAGTGTGTGTGATGGGGCAGCTAGTATCTGTGAATGGGACAGTGTGTGTGATGGGGAGCTGGTGTCTCAGAGTGGGACAGTGTGTGTGATGGGGGAGCTGGTATCTGAGAGGCAGACAGTGTGTGTGATGGGGAGCTGGTATCTGAGAGTGGGACAGTGTGTGTGATGGGGAGTTGGTATCAGAGACTTAGACAGTGTGTCTGATGGGGGAGCTGGTATCTGAGTTTGGGACAGTGTGTGTGATGGGGTACTTGGTATCTGAGAGTGGGACAGTGTGTATGATGGGGTGCTGGTATCTGAGAGCGGGACAGTGTGTGTGATGGGGGACCTGGTATCTGAGAGTGGGACAGTGTGTGTGATGGGACAGCTGGTATCTGAGAGATAGACTGTGTGAGTGATGGGGGAGCTGGTATCTGAGAGATAGACAGTGTGAGTGATGGGGGAGCTGGTATCTGAGAGATAGACAGTGTGTGTGATGGGGAGCTGGTATCTGAGATTGGGACAGTGTGTGTGATGGGGAGCTGGTATCTGACAGTGGGACAGTGTATGTGATGCGGGACCTGGTATCTGAGATTGAGACAGTGTGTGTGATAGGGAGCTGGTATCTGAGAGTGGGACAGTGTGTGTGATGGGGGAGCTGGTATCTGAGAGTCGGAAAGTGTGTGTGATGGGGGAGCTGGTATCAGTGAATTGGACAGTGTGTGTGATGGGGATCTGGTATCAGTGAATTGGACAGTGTGTGTGATGGGGAGCTGGTATCTGTGAGTGGGACAGTGTGTGTGATGGGGGAGCTGGTATCTGAGAGTGGGACAGTGTGTGTGATGGGGGACCTGGTATCTGAGAGTGGGACAGTGTGTGAGATGGGGGACCTGGTATCTGAGATTGGGATAGTGTGTGTGATGGGGAGCTGGTATCTGAGAGTGGGACATTGTGTGTGATGGGGGAGTTGGTATTTCTGCATGGGACAGTGTGTGTGATGTGGGAGCTGGTATCTGAGAGTGGGACAGTGTGTGTGATGGGGAGCTGGTATCTGAGAGTGGGACAGTGGGTGTGATGGGGGAGTTGGTATCTATGAATGGGACAGTGTGTGTGATGGGGAGCCGGTATCAGTGAATTGGACAGTGTGTGTGATAGGGCACTGGTATCGGAGAGTGGGACAGTGTGTGTGATGGGGAGTTGGTATCTGTGAATTGGACAGTGTGTGTGATGGGGGAGCTGGTATCTGAGAGTGGGACAGTGTGTGTGATGGGGAGCTGGTATCTGAGAGTGGGATAGTGAGTGTGATGGGTGAGCTGGTATCTGAGAGTGGTACAGTGTGCGTGATGGGGGGCCCAAGTATCTGAGAGTGAGACAGTGTGTGTGGTGGGGTGCTGGTATCTGAGAGTGGGACAGTGTGTATGATGGGGAGCTGGTATCTGAGATTGGGACAGTGTGTGTGATGGGTGAGCTGGTATCTGAGAGTGGTACAGTGTGTGTGATGGGGAGCTGGTATCTGAGAGTGGGACAGTGTGTGTGATGGGAGGCTGGTATCTGAGAGATAGACAGTGTGTGTGATGGGGAGCTGGTATCTGAGAGTGGGACAGTGTCTGTGATGGGGGAGCTGGTATCTGAGAGGGAGACAGTGTGTGTGATGGGGAGATGGTATCTGAGAGTGGGACAGTGTGTGTGATGGGGGAGCTGGTATCTGAGAGGGAGACAGTGTGTGTGATGGGTAAGCTGGTATATGAGAGATAGACAGTGTGTGTGATGGGGGAGCTGGTATCTGAGAGGGAGACAGTGTGTGTGATGGGGAGCAGGTATCTGAGAGTGGGACAGTGTGTGTGATGGGGGAGCTGGTATCTGAGAGTGGGACAGTGTGTGTGATGGGGGAGCTGGTATCTGAGTGTGGGATAGTGTGTGTGATGGGGAGCTGGTATCTGAGAGTGGGACAGTAAGTGTAATGGGGAGCTGGTATCTGAGAGTAGGACAGTGTGTGTGATGGTGAGCTGGTATCTGAGAGTGGAACAGTGTGTGTGATGGGGAGCTGGTATCAGTGAATTGGACAGTGTGCGTGATGGGGAGCTGGTATCTGAGTGTGGGATAGTGTGTGTGATGGGGAGCTGGTATCTGAGAGTGGGACAGTAAGTGTAATGGGGAGCTGGTATCTGAGAGTGGGACAGTGTGTGTGATGGGGAGCTGGTATCTGAGATTGGGACAGTGTGTGTGATGGGGAGCTGGTATCTGAGATTGGGACATTGTGTGTGATGGGGAGCTGGTATCTAAGAGTGGGACAGTGCGTGTGATGGGGAGTTGGTATCTGAGAGTGGGACAGTGTGTGTGATAGGGGAGTTGGTATCTGTGAATGGGACAGTGTGTGTGATGGGGAGCTGGTATCAGTGAATTGGACAGTGTGTGTGATGGGGAGCTGGTATCTGAGAGTGGGACAGTGTATGTGATGGGGAGCTGGTATCTGAGAGTGGGACAGTGTGTGTGATGGGGAGCTGGTATCTGAGAGATAGACATTGTGTGTGATGGGGGAGCTGGTATCTGAGAGATAGACAGTGTGTGTGATGGGGGACCTTGTATCTGAGAGTGGGACAGTGTGCGTGATGGGCAGCTGCTGTCTGAGTGTGAGACAGTGTGTGTGATGGGGAGCTGGTATCTGAGAGTGGGACAGTGTGTGTGATGGGCGAGTTGGTATCTGAGATTGGGACAGTGTGTGTGATGGGGAGCTGGTATCTGAGAGATAGACAGTGTGTGTGATGGGGGAGTTGGTATCTGAGATTGGGACAGTGTGTGTGATGGGGGTGCTGGTATCTGAGAGTGGGACAGTGTGTGTGATGGGGGAGTTGGTATCGGAGAGTGGGACAGTGTGTGTGATGGGGGAGCTGGTATCTGAGAGTGGGACAGTGTGTGTGATGGGGAGCAGTTTTCTGAGAGTGGGACAGTGTGTGTGATGGGGAGATGGTATCTGAGAGTGGGACAGTGTGTGTGATGGGGATCTGGTATCTGAGAGATAGACATTGTGTGTGATGGGGGAGCTGGTATCTGAGAGATAGACAGTGTGTGTGATGGGGGTCCTTGTATCTGAGAGTGGTCCAGTGTTTGTGATTGGGGAGCTGGTGTCTGAGAGTGTGACAGTGTGTGTGATGGGGAGCTGGTATCTGTGAGTGCGACAGTGTGTGTGATGGGGGACCTGGTATCTGTGAGTGGTCCAGTGTTTGTGATTGGGGAGCTGGTGTCTGAGAGTGTGACAGTGTGTGTGATGGGGAGCTGGTATCTGCGAGATAGACAGTGTGTGTGATGGGGAGCTGGTATCTGAGAGTATGACAGTGGGTGTGATGGGGGAGCTGGTATCTGTGAGTGTGACAGTGAGTATGATGGGTGAGCTGGTATCTGAGAGATAGACAGTGTGTGTGATAGGGAGCTGGTGTCTGAGAGTGGTCCATTGTTTGTGATGGGGGAGTTGGTATCTGAGTGTGGTGCAGTGTGTGTGATGGGGGAGCTGGTATCTGAGAGTGGGACAGTGTGTGTGATAGGGGAGTTGGTATCTGTGAATGGGACAGTGTGTGTGATGGGGGTGCTGGTATCTGAGAGTGGGACAGTGTGTGTGATGGGGGATCTGGTATCTGAGAGTGGGACAGTGTGTGTGATGGGGAGCTGGTATCTGAGAGTGGGACAGTGTGTGTGATAGGGAGCTGGTATCAGTGAATTGGACAGTGTGTGTGATGGGGAGCTGGTATCTGAGTGTGGGATAGTGTGTGTGATGGGGAGCTGGTATCTGAGAGTGGGACAGTGTGTGTGATGGGTGAGTTGGTATCTGAGATTGGGACAGTGTGTGTGATGGGGAGCTGGTATCTGAGAGTGGGACAGTGCGTGTGATGGGGGAGTTGGTATCTGAGATTGGGACAGTGTGTGTGATGGGGGTGCTGGTATCTGAGAGTGGGACAGTGTGTGTGATGGGGTACTTGGTATCTGAGAGTGGGACAGTGTGTGTGATGGGGGAGTTGGTATCTGAGATTGGGACAGTGTGTGTGATGGGGGTGCTGGTATCTGAGAGTGGAAAAGTGTGTGTGATGGGGTACTTGGTATCTGAGAGTGGGACAGTGTGCGTGATGGGGGAGCTGGTATCTGAGAGTGGGACAGTGTGTGTGATGGGGGAGTTGGTATCTGAGTGTGGGACAGTGTGTGTGATGGGGGAGCTGGTATCTGAGAGATAGACATTGTGTGTGATGGGGGAGCTGGTATCTGAGAGATAGACATTGTGTGTGATGGGGAGCTGGTATCTTAGAGATAGACATTGTGTGTGATGGGGGAGCTGGTATCTGAGAGATAGACAGTGTGTGTGATGGGGGAGCTGGTATCTGAGAGTGGGATAGTGTGTGTGATGGGGAGCTGGTATCTGAGAGTGGGACAGTAAGTGTAATGGTGAGCTGGTATCTGAGAGTGGGACAGTGTGTGTGATGGGGAGCTGGTATCTGAGAGTGGGATAGTGTGTGTGATGGGGAGCTGGTATCTGAGATTGGGACAGTGTGGGTGATGGGGAGCTGGTATCTGAGAGTGGGACAGTGCGTGTGATGGGGAGCTGGTATCTGAGAGTGGGACAGTGTGTGTGATAGGGGAGTTGGTATCTGTGAATGGGACAGTGTGTGTGATGGGGACCTGGTATCAGTGAATTGGACAGTGTGTGTGATGGGGAGCTGGTATCTGAGAGATAGACATTGTGTGTGATGGGGGAGCTGGTATCTGAGAGTGGGACAGTGTGTGTGATGGGGAGCTGGTATCTGAGAGTGGGACAGTGCGTGTGATGGTGGAGCTGGTATCTGAGAGTGGGACAGTGTGTGTGATGGGGGAGTTGGTATCGGAGAGTGGGACAGTGTGTGTGATGGGGGAGCTGGTATCTGAGAGTGGGACAGTGTGTGTGATGGGGAGCAGTTTTCTGAGAGTGGGACAGTGTGTGTGATGGGGAGATGGTATCTGAGAGTGGGACAGTGTGTGTGATGGGGAGCTGGTATCTGAGAGATAGACATTGTGTGTGATGGGTGAGCTGGTATCTGAGAGATAGACAGTGTGTGTGATGGGGGTCCTTGTATCTGAGAGTGGTCCAGTGTTTGTGATTGGGGAGCTGGTGTCTGAGAGTGTGACAGTGTGTGTGATGGGGAGCTGGTTTCTGTGAGTGCGACAGTGTGTGTGATGGGGGACCTGGTATCTGTGAGTGGTCCAGTGTTTGTGATTGGGGAGCTGGTGTCTGAGAGTGTGACAGTGTGTGTGATGGGGAGCTGGTATCTGAGAGATAGACAGTGTGTGTGATGGGGAGCTGGTATCTGAGAGTATGACAGTGGGTGTGATGGGGGAGCTGGTATCTGTGAGTGTGACAGTGAGTATGATGGGTGAGCTGGTATCTGAGAGATAGACAGTGTGTGTGATAGGGAGCTGGTGTCTGAGAGTGGTCCATTGTTTGTGATGGGGGAGTTGGTATCTGAGTGTGGTGCAGTGTGTGTGATGGGGAGCTGGTATCTGAGAGTGGGACAGTGTGTGTGATGGGGAGCTGGTATCTGAGAGTGGGACACTGTGTGTGATGGGGAGCTGGTATCTGAGAGTGGGACAGTGTGTGTGATAGGGGAGTTGGTATCTGTGAATGGGACAGTGTGTGTGATGGGGGTGCTGGTATCTGAGAGTGGGACAGTGTGTGTGATGGGGGATCTGGTATCTGAGAGTGGGACAGTGTGTGTGATGGGGGAGCTGGTATCTGAGAGTGGGACACTGTGTGTGATGGGGAGCTGGTATCTGAGAGTGGGACAGTGTGTGTGATGGGTGAGTTGGTATCTGAGATTGGGACAGTGTGTGTGATGGGGAGCTGGCATCTGAGAGTGGGACAGTGTGTGTGATGGGGTACTTGGTATCTGAGAGTGGGACAGTGCGTGTGATGGGGAGCTGGTATCTGAGAGTGGGACAGTGAGTGTGATAGGGGAGTTGGTATCTGTGAATGGGACAGTGTGTGTGATGGGGGTGCTGGTATCTGAGAGTGGGACAGTGTGTGTGATGGGGGATCTGGTATCTGAGAGTGGGACAGTGTGTGTGATGGGGAGCTGGTATCTGAGAGTGGGACAGTGTGTGTGATAGGGAGCTGGTATCAGTGAATTGGACAGTGTGTGTGATGGGGAGCTGGTATCTGAGTGTGGGATAGTGTGTGTGATGGGGAGCTGGTATCTGAGAGTGGGACAGTGTGTGTGATGGGTGAGTTGGTATCTGAGATTGGGACAGTGTGTGTGATGGGGAGCTGGTATCTGAGAGTGGGACAGTGTGTGTGATGGGGGAGTTGGTATCTGAGATTGGGACAGTGTGTGTGATGGGGGTGCTGGTATCTGAGAGTGGGACAGTGTGTGTGATGGGGTACTTGGTATCTGAGAGTGGGACAGTGTGTGTGATGGGGGAGTTGGTATCTGAGATTGGGACAGTGTGTGTGATGGGGGTGCTGGTATCTGAGAGTGGGACAGTGTGTGTGATGGGGTACTTGGTATCTGAGAGTGGGACAGTGTGCGTGATGGGGGAGCTGGTATCTGAGAGTGGGACAGTGTGTGTGATGGGGGAGTTGGTATCTGAGTGTGGGACAGTGTGTGTGATGGGGGAGCTGGTGTCTGAGAGATAGACATTGTGTGTGATGGGGGAGCTGGTATCTGAGAGATAGACATTGTGTGTGATGGGGAGCTGGTATCTTAGAGATAGACATTGTGTGTGATGGGGGAGCTGGTATCTGAGAGATAGACAGTGTGTGTGATGGGGGAGCTGGTATCTGAGAGTGGGATAGTGTGTGTGATGGGGAGCTGGTATCTGAGAGTGGGACAGTAAGTGTAATGGGGAGCTGGTATCTGAGAGTGGGACAGTGTGGGTGATGGGGAGCTGGTATCTGAGAGTGGGACAGTGCGTGTGATGGGGAGCTGGTATCTGAGAGTGGGACACTGTGTGTGATAGGGGAGTTGGTATCTGTGAATGGGACAGTGTGTGTGATGGGGAGCTGGTATCAGTGAATTGGACAGTGTGTGTGATGGGGAGCTGGTATCTGAGAGATAGACATTGTGTGTGATGGGGGAGCTGGTATCTGAGAGTGGGACAGTGTGTGTGATGGGGAGCTGGTATCTGAGAGTGGGACAGTGTGTGTGATGGGTGAGTTGGTATCTGAGATTGGGACAGTGTGTGTGATGGGGAGCTGGTATCTGAGAGATAGACAGTGTGTGTGATGGGGGAGTTGGTATCTGAGATTGGGACAGTGTGTGTGATGGGGGTGCTGGTATCTGAGAGTGGGACAGTGTGTGTGATGGGGGAGTTGGTATCGGAGAGTGGGACAGTGTGTGTGATGGGGGAGCTGGTATCTGAGAGTGGGACAGTGTGTGTGTTGGGGAGCTGGTTTCTGAGAGTGGGACAGTGTGTGTGATGAGGAGATGGTATCTGAGAGATAGACATTGTGTGTGATGGGGGAGCTGGTATCTGAGAGATAGACAGTGTGTGTGATGGGGGACCTTGTATCTGAGAGTGGGACAGTGTGTGTGATGGGCAGCTGCTGTCTGAGAGTGAGACAGTGTGTGTGATGTGAGAGCAGGTATCTGTGAGTGCGACAGTGTGTGTGATGGGGGACCTGGTATCTGTGAGTGGGACAGTGTGTGTGATGGGGAGCTGGTATCTGAGAGATAGACAGTGTGTGTGATGGGGGACCTGGTATCTGAGTGTGGGATAGTGTGTGTGATGGGGGAGCTGGTATCTGAGTGTGGGATAGTGTGTGTGATGGGGAGCTGGTATCTGAGAGTGGGACAGTAAGTGTAATGGGGAGCTGGTATCTGAGAATGGGACAGTGTGTGTGATGGGGGAGCTGGTATCTGAGAGATAGACTGTGTGTGTGATGGGGAGCTGGTATCTGAGAGTGGGACAGTAAGTGTAATGGGGAGCTGGTATCTGAGTGTGGGATAGTTTGTGTGATGGGGACCTGGTATCTGAGTTTGGGATAGTGTGTGAGATGGGGGAGCTGGTATCTGAGTTTGGGATAGTGTGTGAGATGGGGGAGCTGGTATCGGGGAGCTGGTATCGGAGAGTGGGACACTGTGTGTGATGGGGAGCTGGTATCTGTGAATGGGACATTGTGAGTGATGGAGGAGCTGGTATCTGGGAATGTGACAGTGTGTGATGGGGAGCTGGTATCTGTGAATGGGACAATGTGTGTGATGGGGGAGCTTGTGTCTGAGAGTGGGACATTATGTGTGATGGGGAGCTGGTATCTGCGAGATAGACAGTGTGTGTGATGGGGGACCTGGTATCTGAGAGTGGGACAGTGTGTGTGATGGGGATCTGGTATCTGAGAGTGGGACAGTGAGTGTGATGGGGAGCTGGTATCTGAGAGTGGGACAGTGTGTGTGATGGGGAGTTGGTATCTGAGAGATAGACAGTGTGTGTGATGGGGGACCTGGTATCTGAGAGTGGGACAGTGTGTGTGATGGGCGAGCTGGTATCTGAGAGTGGGACAGTGTGTGTGATGGGGAGATGGTATCTGAGTGTGGGATAGTGTGTGTGATGGGGAGCTGGATTCTGAGAGTGGGACAGTGTGTGTGATGGGGATCTGGTATCTGAGAGTGGGACAGTGTGTGTGGTGGGGATCTGGTATCTGAGAGTGGGATAGTGTGTGTGATGGGGAGCTGGTATCTGAGAGTGGGACAGTAAGTGTAATGGGGAGCTGGTATCTGAGAGTGGGACAGTGTGTGTGATGGGGAGCTGGTATCTGAGAGTGGGATAGTGTGTGTGATGGGGAGCTGGTATCTGAGATTGGGACAGTGTGGGTGATGGGGAGCTGGTATCTGAGAGTGGGACAGTGCGTGTGATGGGGAGCTGGTATCTGAGAGTGGGACAGTGTGTGTGATAGGGGAGTTGGTATCTGTGAATGGGACAGTGTGTGTGATGGGGAGCTGGTATCAGTGAATTGGACAGTGTGTGTGATGGGGAGCTGGTATCTGAGAGATAGACATTGTGTGTGATGGGGGAGCTGGTATCTGAGAGATAGACAGTGTGTGTGATGGGGGACCTTGTATCTGAGAGTGGGACAGTGTGTGTGATGGGCAGCTGCTGTCTGAGTGTGAGACAGTGTGTGTGATGGGAGAGCAGGTATCTGTGAGTGAAACAGTGTGTGTGATGGGGAGCTGGTATCTGAGAGTGGGACAGTGTGTGTGATGGGCAGCTGCTGTCTGAGAGTGAGACAGTGTGTGTGATGTGAGAGCAGGTATCTGTGAGTGCGACAGTGTGTGTGATGGGGGACCTGGTATCTGTGAGTGGTCCAGTGTTTGTGATTGGGGAGCTGGTGTCTGAGAGTGTGACAGTGTGTGTGATGGGGAGCTGGTATCTGAGAGTGGGACAGTGTGTGTGATGGGGAGCTGGTATCTGAGAGATAGACAGTGTGTGTGATGGGGGACCTGGTATCTGAGTGTGGGATAGTGTGTGTGATGGGGGAGCTGGTATCTGAGTGTGGGATAGTGTGTGTGATGGGGAGCTGGTAACTGAGAGTGGGACAGTAAGTGTAATGGGGAGCTGGTATCTGAGAATGGGACAGTGTGTGTGATGGGGGAGCTGGTATCTGAGAGATAGACTGTGTGTGTGATGGGGAGCTGGTATCTGAGAGTGGGACAGTAAGTGTAATGGGGAGCTGGTATCTGAGTGTGGGATAGTTTGTGTGATGGGGAGCTGGTATCTGAGTTTGGGATAGTGTGTGAGATGGGGGAGCTGGTATCTGAGTTTGGGATAGTGTGTGAGATTGGGGAGCTGGTATCGGGGAGCTGGTATCGGAGAGTGGGACACTGTGTGTGATGGGGAGCTGGTATCTGTGAATGGGACATTGTGAGTGATGGAGGAGCTGGTATCTGGGAATGTGACAGTGTGTGATGGGGAGCTGGTATCTGTGAATGGGACAATGTGTGTGATGGGGGAGCTTGTGTCTGAGAGTGGGACATTATGTGTGATGGGGAGCTGGTATCTGCGAGATAGACAGTGTGTGTGATGGGGGACCTGGTATCTGAGAGTGGGACAGTGTGTGTGATGGGGATCTGGTATCTGAGAGTGGGACAGTGAGTGTGATGGGGAGCTGGTATCTGAGAGTGGGACAGTGTGTGTGATGGGGAGTTGGTATCTGAGAGATAGACAGTGTGTGTGATGGGGGACCTGGTATCTGAGTGTGGGACAGTGTGTGTGATGGGCGAGCTGGTATCTGAGAGTGGGACAGTGTGTGTGATGGGGAGATGGTATCTGAGTCTGGGATAGTGTGTGTGATGGGGAGCTGGTATCTGAGAGTGGGACAGTGTGTGTGATGGGGATCTGGTATCTGAGAGTGGGACAGTGTGTGTGATGGGGATCTGGTATCTGAGAGTGGGATAGTGTGTGTGATGGGGAGCTGGTATCTGAGAGTGGGACAGTAAGTGTAATGGGGAGCTGGTATCTGAGAGTGGGACAGTGTGTGTGATGGGGAGCTGGTATCTGAGAGTGGGATAGTGTGTGTGATGGGGAGCTGGTATCTGAGATTGGGACAGTGTGGGTGATGGGGAGCTGGTATCTGAGAGTGGGACAGTGCGTGTGATGGGGAGCTGGTATCTGAGAGTGGGACAGTGTGTGTGTTAGGGGAGTTGGTATCTGTGAATGGGACAGTGTGTGTGATGGGGAGCTGGTATCAGTGAATTGGACAGTGTGTGTGATGGGGAGCTGGTATCTGAGAGATAGACATTGTGTGTGATGGGGGAGCTGGTATCTGAGAGATAGACAGTGTGTGTGATGGGGGACCTTGTATCTGAGAGTGGGACAGTGTGTGTGATGGGCAGCTGCTGTCTGAGTGTGAGACAGTGTGTGTGATGGGAGAGCAGGTATCTGTGAGTGAAACAGTGTGTGTGATGGGGAGCTGGTATCTGAGAGTGGGACAGTGTGTGTGATGGGTGAGTTGGTATCTGAGATTGGGACAGTGTGTGTGATGGGGAGTTGGTATCTGAGAGTGGGACAGTGTGTGTGATGGGGGAGTTGGTATCTGAGATTGGGACAGTGTGTGTGATGGGGGTGCTGGTATCTGAGAGTGGGACAGTGTGTGTGATGGGGGAGTTGGTATCGGAGAGTGGGACAGTGTGTGTGATGGGGGAGCTGGTATCTGAGAGTGGGACAGTGTGTGTGTTGGGGAGCTGGTTTCTGAGAGTGGGACAGTGTGTGTGATGGGGAGATGGTATCTGAGAGATAGACATTGTGTGTGATGGGGGAGCTGGTATCTGAGAGATAGACAGTGTGTGTGATGGGGGACCTTGTATCTGAGAGTGGGACAGTGTGTGTGATGGGCAGCTGCTGTCTGAGAGTGAGACAGTGTGTGTGATGTGAGAGCAGGTATCTGTGAGTGCGACAGTGTGTGTGATGGGGGACCTGGTATCTGTGAGTGGTCCAGTGTTTGTGATTGGGGAGCTGGTGTCTGAGAGTGTGACAGTGTGTGTGATGGGGAGCTGGTATCTGAGAGTGGGACAGTGTGTGTGATGGGGAGCTGGTATCTGAGAGATAGACAGTGTGTGTGATGGGGGAGCTGGTATCTGAGAGATAGACAGTGTGTGTGATGGGGGACC
The DNA here is from genome assembly GCF_037043375.1 of Chiloscyllium plagiosum. Classification (NCBI taxonomy): domain Eukaryota; kingdom Metazoa; phylum Chordata; class Chondrichthyes; order Orectolobiformes; family Hemiscylliidae; genus Chiloscyllium; species Chiloscyllium plagiosum. The sequence continues at coordinate 11,962,292 of NW_028270182.1, forward strand.
TTGTATCTGAGAGTGGGACAGTGTGTGTGATGGGCAGCTGCTGTCTGAGAGTGAGACAGTGTGTGTGATGTGAGAGCAGGTATCTGTGAGTGCGACAGTGTGTGTGATGGGGGACCTGGTATCTGTGAGTGGTCCAGTGTTTGTGATTGGGGAGCTGGTGTCTGAGAGTGTGACAGTGTGTGTGATGGGGAGCTGGTATCTGAGAGTGGGACAGTGTGTGTGATGGGGAGCTGGTATCTGAGAGATAGACAGTGTGTGTGATGGGGGACCTGGTATCTGAGTGTGGGATAGTGTGTGTGATGGGGGAGCTGGTATCTGAGTGTGGGATAGTGTGTGTGATGGGGAGCTGGTATCTGAGAGTGGGACAGTAAGTGTAATGGGGAGCTGCTATCTGAGAGTGGGACAGTGTGTGTGATGGGGGAGCTGGTATCTGATAGATAGACTGTGTGTGTGATGGGGAGCTGGTATCTGAGAGTGGGACAGTAAGTGTAATGGGGAGCTGGTATCTGAGTGTGGGATAGTTTGTGTGATGGGGAGCTGGTATCTGAGTTTGGGATAGTTTGTGAGATGGGGGAGCTGGTATCGGAGAGTGGGACAGTGTGTGTGATGGGGAGCTGGTATCTGTGAATGGGACATTGTGTGTGATGTAGGAGCTGGTATCTGGGAATGTGAGTGTGTGTGATGGGGAGCTGGTATCTGAGAGTGGGACAGTAAGTGTAATGGGGAGCTGGTATCTGAGTGTGGGATAGTTTGTGTGATGGGGAGCTGGTATCTGAGTTTGGGATAGTGTGTGAGATGGGGGAGCTGGTATCTGAGTTTGGGATAGTGTGTGAGATTGGGGAGCTGGTATCGGGGAGCTGGTATCGGAGAGTGGGACACTGTGTGTGATGGGGAGCTGGTATCTGTGAATGGGACATTGTGAGTGATGGAGGAGCTGGTATCTGGGAATGTGACAGTGTGTGATGGGGAGCTGGTATCTGTGAATGGGACAATGTGTGTGATGGGGGAGCTTGTGTCTGAGAGTGGGACATTATGTGTGATGGGGAGCTGGTATCTGCGAGATAGACAGTGTGTGTGATGGGGGACCTGGTATCTGAGAGTGGGACAGTGTGTGTGATGGGGATCTGGTATCTGAGAGTGGGACAGTGAGTGTGATGGGGAGCTGGTATCTGAGAGTGGGACAGTGTGTGTGATGGGGAGTTGGTATCTGAGAGATAGACAGTGTGTGTGATGGGGGACCTGGTATCTGAGTGTGGGACAGTGTGTGTGATGGGCGAGCTGGTATCTGAGAGTGGGACAGTGTGTGTGATGGGGAGATGGTATCTGAGTGTGGGATAGTGTGTGTGATGGGGAGCTGGTATCTGAGAGTGGGACAGTGTGTGTGATGGGGATCTGGTATCTGAGAGTGGGACAGTGTGTGTGATGGGGATCTGGTATCTGAGAGTGGGATAGTGTGTGTGATGGGGAGCTGGTATCTGAGAGTGGGACAGTAAGTGTAATGGGGAGCTGGTATCTGAGAGTGGGACAGTGTGTGTGATGGGGAGCTGGTATCTGAAAGTGGGATAGTGTGTGTGATGGGGAGCTGGTATCTGAGATTGGGACAGTGTGGGTGATGGGGAGCTGGTATCTGAGAGTGGGACAGTGCGTGTGATGGGGAGCTGGTATCTGAGAGTGGGACAGTGTGTGTGATAGGGGAGTTGGTCTCTGTGAATGGGACAGTGTGTGTGATGGGGAGCTGGTATCAGTGAATTGGACAGTGTGTGTGATGGGGAGCTGGTATCTGAGAGATAGACATTGTGTGTGATGGGGGAGCTGGTATCTGAGAGATAGACAGTGTGTGTGATGGGGGACCTTGTATCTGAGAGTGGGACAGTGTGTGTGATGGGCAGCTGCTGTCTGAGTGTGAGACAGTGTGTGTGATGGGAGAGCAGGTATCTGTGAGTGAAACAGTGTGTGTGATGGGGAGCTGGTATCTGAGAGTGGGACAGTGTGTGTGATGGGTGAGTTGGTATCTGAGATTGGGACAGTGTGTGTGATGGGGAGCTGGTATCTGAGAGTGGGACAGTGTGTGTGATGGGGGAGTTGGTATCTGAGATTGGGACAGTGTGTGTGATGGGGGTGCTGGTATCTGAGAGTGGGACAGTGTGTGTGATGGGGGAGTTGGTATCGGAGAGTGGGACAGTGTGTGTGATGGGGGAGCTGGTATCTGAGAGTGGGACAGTGTGTGTGTTGGGGAGCTGGTTTCTGAGAGTGGGACAGTGTGTGTGATGGGGAGATGGTATCTGAGAGATAGACATTGTGTGTGATGGGGGAGCTGGTATCTGAGAGATAGACAGTGTGTGTGATGGGGGACCTTGTATCTGAGAGTGGGACAGTGTGTGTGATGGGCAGCTGCTGTCTGAGAGTGAGACAGTGTGTGTGATGTGAGAGCAGGTATCTGTGAGTGCGACAGTGTGTGTGATGGGGGACCTGGTATCTGTGAGTGGTCCAGTGTTTGTGATTGGGGAGCTGGTGTCTGAGAGTGTGACAGTGTGTGTGATGGGGAGCTGGTATCTGAGAGTGGGACAGTGTGTGTGATGGGGAGCTGGTATCTGAGAGATAGACAGTGTGTGTGATGGGGGAGCTGGTATCTGAGAGATAGACAGTGTGTGTGATGGGGGACCTTGTATCTGAGAGTGGGACAGTGTGTGTGATGGGCAGCTGCTGTCTGAGAGTGAGACAGTGTGTGTGATGTGAGAGCAGGTATCTGTGAGTGCGACAGTGTGTGTGATGGGGGACCTGGTATCTGTGAGTGGTCCAGTGTTTGTGATTGGGGAGCTGGTGTCTGAGAGTGTGACAGTGTGTGTGATGGGGAGCTGGTATCTGAGAGTGGGACAGTGTGTGTGATGGGGAGCTGGTATCTGAGAGATAGACAGTGTGTGTGATGGGGGACCTGGTATCTGAGTGTGGGATAGTGTGTGTGATGGGGGAGCTGGTATCTGAGTGTGGGATAGTGTGTGTGATGGGGAGCTGGTATCTGAGAGTGGGACAGTAAGTGTAATGGGGAGCTGCTATCTGAGAGTGGGACAGTGTGTGTGATGGGGGAGCTGGTATCTGATAGATAGACTGTGTGTGTGATGGGGAGCTGGTATCTGAGAGTGGGACAGTAAGTGTAATGGGGAGCTGGTATCTGAGTGTGGGATAGTTTGTGTGATGGGGAGCTGGTATCTGAGTTTGGGATAGTTTGTGAGATGGGGGAGCTGGTATCGGAGAGTGGGACAGTGTGTGTGATGGGGAGCTGGTATCTGTGAATGGGACATTGTGTGTGATGTAGGAGCTGGTATCTGGGAATGTGACAGTGTGTGATGGGGAGCTGGTATCTGTGAATGGGACAATGTGTGTGATGGGGAGTTGGTATCTGAGAGATAGACAGTGTGTGTGATGGGGGACCTGGTATCTGAGTGTGGGACAGTGTGTGTGATGGGCGAGCTGGTATCTGAGAGTGGGACAGTGTGTGTGATGGGGAGATGGTATCTGAGTGTGGGATAGTGTGTGTGATGGGGAGCTGGTATCTGAGAGTGGGACAGTGTGTGTGATGGGGATCTGGTATCTGAGAGTGGGACAGTGTGTGTGATGGGGATCTGGTATCTGAGAGTGGGATAGTGTGTGTGATGGGGAGCTGGTATCTGAGAGTGGGACAGTAAGTGTACTGGGGAGCTGGTATCTGAGAGTGGGACAGTGTGTGTGATGGGGAGCTGGTATCTGAGAGTGGGATAGTGTGTGTGATGGGGAGCTGGTATCTGAGATTGGGACAGTGTGGGTGATGGGGAGCTGGTATCTGAGAGTGGGACAGTGCGTGTGATGGGGAGCTGGTATCTGAGAGTGGGACAGTGTGTGTGTTAGGGGAGTTGGTATCTGTGAATGGGACAGTGTGTGTGATGGGGAGCTGGTATCAGTGAATTGGACAGTGTGTGTGATGGGGAGCTGGTATCTGAGAGATAGACATTGTGTGTGATGGGGGAGCTGGTATCTGAGAGATAGACAGTGTGTGTGATGGGGGACCTTGTATCTGAGAGTGGGACAGTGTGTTTGATGGGCAGCTGCTGTCTGAGTGTGAGACAGTGTGTGTGATGGGAGAGCAGGTATCTGTGAGTGAAACAGTGTGTGTGATGGGGAGCTGGTATCTGAGAGTGGGACAGTGTGTGTGATGGGTGAGTTGGTATCTGAGATTGGGACAGTGTGTGTGATGGGGAGCTGGTATCTGAGAGTGGGACAGTGTGTGTGATGGGGGAGTTGGTATCTGAGATTGTGACAGTGTGTGTGATGGGGGTGCTGGTATCTGAGAGTGGGACAGTGTGTGTGATGGGGGAGTTGGTATCGGAGAGTGGGACAGTGTGTGTGATGGGGGAGCTGGTATCTGAGAGTGGGACAGTGTGTGTGTTGGGGAGCTGGTTTCTGAGAGTGGGACAGTGTGTGTGATGGGGAGATGGTATCTGAGAGATAGACATTGTGTGTGATGGGGGAGCTGGTATCTGAGAGATAGACAGTGTGTGTGATGGGGGACCTTGTATCTGAGAGTGGGACAGTGTGTGTGATGGGCAGCTGCTGTCTGAGAGTGAGACAGTGTGTGTGATGTGAGAGCAGGTATCTGAGAGATAGACATTGTGTGTGATGGGGGACCTGGTATCTGTGAGTGGTCCAGTGTTTGTGATTGGGGAGCTGGTGTCTGAGAGTGTGACAGTGTGTGTGATGGGGAGCTGGTATCTGAGAGTGGGACAGTGTGTGTGATGGGGAGCTGGTATCTGAGAGATAGACAGTGTGTGTGATGGGGGAGCTGGTATCTGAGAGATAGACAGTGTGTGTGATGGGGGACCTTGTATCTGAGAGTGGGACAGTGTGTGTGATGGGCAGCTGCTGTCTGAGAGTGAGACAGTGTGTGTGATGTGAGAGCAGGTATCTGTGAGTGCGACAGTGTGTGTGATGGGGGACCTGGTATCTGTGAGTGGTCCAGTGTTTGTGATTGGGGAGCGGGTGTCTGAGAGTGTGACAGTGTGTGTGATGGGGAGCTGGTATCTGAGAGTGGGACAGTGTGTGTGATGGGGAGCTGGTATCTGAGAGATAGACAGTGTGTGTGATGGGGGACCTGGTATCTGAGTGTGGGATAGTGTGTGTGATGGGGGAGCTGGTATCTGAGTGTGGGATAGTGTGTGTGATGGGGAGCTGGTATCTGAGAGTGGGACAGTAAGTGTAATGGGGAGCTGCTATCTGAGAGTGGGACAGTGTGTGTGATGGGGGAGCTGGTATCTGATAGATAGACTGTGTGTGTGATGGGGAGCTGGTATCTGAGAGTGGGACAGTAAGTGTAATGGGGAGCTGGTATCTGAGTGTGGGATAGTTTGTGTGATGGGGAGCTGGTATCTGAGTTTGGGATAGTTTGTGAGATGGGGGAGCTGGTATCGGAGAGTGGGACAGTGTGTGTGATGGGGAGCTGGTATCTGTGAATGGGACATTGTGTGTGATGTAGGAGCTGGTATCTGGGAATGTGACAGTGTGTGATGGGGAGCTGGTATCTGTGAATGGGACAATGTGTGTGATGGGGGAGCTTGTGTCTGAGAGTGGGACATTATGTGTGATGGGGAGCTGGTATCTGCGAGATAGACAGTGTGTGTGATGGGGGACCTGGTATCTGAGAGTGGGACAGTGTGTGTGATGGGGAGTTGGTATCTGAGAGATAGACAGTGTGTGTGATGGGGGACCTGGTATCTGAGAGTGGGACAGTGTGTGTGATGGGCGAGCTGGTATCTGAGAGTGGGACAGTGTGTGTGATGGGGAGATGGTATCTGAGTGTGGGATAGTGTGTGTGATGGGGAGCTGGTATCTGAGAGTGGGACAGTGTGTGTGATGGGGATCTGGTATCTGAGAGTGGGACAGTGTGTGTGATGGGGAGCTGGTATCTGAGAGTGGGACAGTGTGTGTGATGGGGATCGGGTATCTGAGAGTGGGACAGTGTGTGTGATGGGGAGATGGTATCTGAGAGTGGGACAGTGAGTGTGATGGGGAGCTGGTATCTGAGAGTGGGACAGTAAGTGTGATGGGGAGTTGGTATCTGAGAGATAGACAGTGTGTGTGATGGGGGACCTGGTATCTGAGAGTGGGACAGTGTGTGTGATGGGCGAGCTGGTATCTGAGAGTGGGACAGTGTGTGTGATGGGGAGATGGTATCTGAGAGATAGACAGTGTGTGTGATGGGGGAGCTGGTATGTGAGAGTGGGACAGTGTGTGTGATGGGGATCTGGTATCTGAGAGTGGGACTGTGAGTGTGATGGGGATCTGGTATCTGAGAGTGGGACAGTGAGTGTGATGGGGAGCTGGTATCTGAGAGTGGGACAGTGTGTGTGATGGGGAGCTGGTATCTGAGAGATAGACAGTGTGTGTGATGGGGGACCTGGTATCTGAGTGTGGGATAGTGTGTGTGATGGGGAGCTTGTATCGGAGAGTGGGACAGTGTGTGTGATGGGGAGCTGGTATCTGTGAATGGGACAGTGTGTGATGGGGAGTTGGTATCTGAGAGTGGGACAGTGTGTGTGATGGGAATCTGGTATCTGAGAGTGGGACAGTGTGTGTGTGATGGGGAGCTGGTATCTGTGAATGGGACATTGTGTGTGATAGGGAGCTGGTATCTGAGAGATAGACAGTGTGTGTGATGGGGGAGCTGGTATCTGAGAGTGGGACAGTGTGTGTAATGGGGGAGCTGGTATTTGAGAGTGGGACATTGTGTGTGATGGGGGAGCTGCTATCTGAGAGTGGGACAGTGTGTGTGATGGGGGAGCAGTTATCTGAGAGTGGGACATTGTGTGTGATGGGGAGCTGGTATCTGAGAGTGGGACAGTGTGTGTGATGGAGAGCTGGTATCTGAGAGTGGGACAGTGTGTGTGATGGGGGAGCTGGTATCTGAGAGTGGGACATTGTGTGTGATGGGGGAGCTGGTATCTGAGAGTGGGACAGTGTGTGTGATGGGAGAGCTGGTATCTGTGAATGGGACAGTGTGTGATGGGGAGGTGATATCTGAGAGATAGACAGTGTGTGTGATGGGGGACCTGGTATCTGAGTGTGGGATAGTGCGTGTGACGGGGACCTGGTATCGGAGAGTGGGACAGTGTGTGTGAGATGGGGAGCTGGTATCTGTGAATGGGACAGTGTGTGATGGGGAGTTGGTATCTGAGTGTGGGACAGTGTGTGTGATGGGGAGCTGGTATCTGAGAGTGGGACAGTGTGTGTGATGGGGAGCTGGTATCTGAGAGTGGGATAGTGTGTGTGATGGGGAGCTGGTATCTGAGAGTGGGATAGTGTGTGTCATGGGGAGCTGGTGTTTGAATCTGGGATAGTGTGTGTGATGGGGGAGCTGGTATCTGAGAGTGGGACAGTGTGTGTGATGGGGGAGCTGGTATTTGAGAGTGGGACATTGTGTGTGATGGGGAAGCTGCTATCTGAGAGATAGACAGTGCGTGTGATGGGGGAGCTGGTGTCTGAGAGTGGGACAGTGAGTGTGATGGGGAGCTGGTATCTGAGAGTGGGACATTGTGTGTGATGGGGGAGCTGGTATCTGAGAGTGGGACAGTGTGTGTGATGGGGGAGCTGGTATCTGAGAGTGGGACAGTGTTTGTGGTGGGGAGCTGGTATCTGAGAGTGGGACAGTGTGTGTGATGGGGGAGCTGGTATCTGAGATTGGGACAGTGTGTGTGATGGGGAGCTGGTATCTGAGAGTGGGACAGTGTGTGTGATGGGGAGCTGGTATCTGAGAGTGGGACAGTGTGTGTGATGGGGGAGCTGGTATCTGAGAGTGGGACATTGTGTGTGATGGGGGAGCTGGTATCTGAGAGTGGGACAGTGTGTGTGATGGGGAGCTGGTATCTGAGAGTGGGACAGTGTGTGTGATGAGGGAACTGGTATCGGAGAGTGGGATAGTGTGTGTGATGGGGGAGCTGGTATCGGAGAGTGGGACAGTGTGTGTGATGGGGGCGTTGGTATCTGAGATTGGGACAGTGTGTGTGATGGGGCAGCTGGTATCTGAGAGTGGGACAGTGTGTGTGATGGGGAGTTGGTATCTGAGATTGGGACAGTGTGTGTGATGGGTGCGCTGGTATCTGAGAGTGGGACAGTGTGTGTGATGGGGGAGCTGGTATCTGAGATTGGGACAGTGTGCGTGATGGGGAGCTGGCATCTGAGAGTGGGACAGTGTGTGTGATGGGGGAGCTGGTATCGGAGAGTGGGACATTGTGTGTGATGTGGGAGCTGGTATCTGAGAGTGGGACAGTGTGTGTAATGGGGAGCTGGTATCTGAGAGTGGGACAGTGTGTGTGATGGGGGAACTGGTATCTGAGAGATAGACAGTGTGTGTGATGGGGAGCTGGTATCAGAGAGTGGGACAGTGTGTGTGATGGGGGAGCTGGTATCTGAGATTGGGACAGTGTGTGTGATGGGGGAGCTGGTATCTGAGACCGGGACAGTGTGTGTGATGGGGAGCTGGTATCTGAGAGTGGGACAGTGTGTGTGATGGGGAGCTGGTATGTGAGAGTGGGACAGTGTGTGTGTTGGCGGAGCTGGTATCTGAGAGTGGGACAATGTGTGTGATGGGGGAGCTGGTATTTGAGAGTGGGACAGTGTGTGTGATGGGGGAGCTGTTATCTGAGAGTGGGACAGTGTGTGTGATGGGGGAGCTGGTATCTTCGAGTGGGACAGTGTGTGTGATGGGGGAGCTGGTATCTGAGAGTGGGACAGTGTGTGTGATGGGGGAGCTGGTATTTGAGAGTGGGACAGTGTGTGTGATGGGGGAGCTGTTATCTGAGAGTGGGACAGTGTGTGTGATGGGGGAGCTGGTATCTGAGAGTGGGACAGTGTGTGTGATGGGGGAGCTAGTATCTGAGAGTGGGACAGTGTGTGTGATGGGGAGCTGGTATCTGAGATTGGGACAGTGTGTGTGATGGGGGAGCTGGTATCTGAGAGTGGGATAGTGAGTGTGATGGGGGAGCTAGTATCTGAGAGTGGGACAGTGTGTGTAATGGGGGAGCTGTTATCTGAGAGTGGGACAGTGTGTGTGATGGGGGAGCTGGTATTTGAGAGTGGGACAGTGTGTGTAATGGGGGAGCTGTTATCTGAGAGTGGGACAGTGTGTGTGATGGGGGAGCTGGTATTTGAGAGTGGGACAGTGTGTGTGATGGGGGAGCTAGTATCTGAGAGTGGGACAGTGTGTGTAATGGGGGAGCTGTTATCTGAGAGTGGGACAGTGTGTGTGATGGGGGAGCTGGTATTTGAGAGTGGGACAGTGTGTGTGATGGGGAAGCTGCTATCTGAGAGATAGACAGTGCGTGTGATGGGGCAGCTGGTGTCTGAGAGTGGGACAGTGAGTGTGATGGGGAGCTGGTATCTGAGAGTGGGACATTGTGTGTGATGGGGGAGCTGGTATCTGAGAGTGGGACAGTGTGTGTGATGGGGGAGCTGGTATCTGAGAGTGGGACAGTGTTTGTGGTGGGGAGCTGGTATCTGAGAGTGGGACAGTGTGTGTGATGGGGAGCTGGTATCTGAGAGTGGGACAGTGTGTGTGATGGGGGAGCTGGTATCTGAGATTGGGACAGTGTGTGTGATGGGGAGCTGGTATCTGAGAGTGGGACAGTGTGTGTGATGGGGAGCTGGTATCTGAGAGTGGGACAGTGTGTGTGATGGGGGAGCTGGTATCTGAGAGTGGGACATTGTGTGTGATGAGGGAACTGGTATCGGAGAGTGGGATAGTGTGTGTGATGGGGGAGCTGGTATCGGAGAGTGGGACAGTGTGTGTGATGGGGGCGTTGGTATCTGAGATTGGGACAGTGTGTGTGATGGGGCAGCTGGTATCTGAGAGTGGGACAGTGTGTGTGATGAGGGAACTGGTATCGGAGAGTGGGATAGTGTGTGTGATGGGGGAGCTGGTATCGGAGAGTGGGACAGTGTGTGTGATGGGGAGCTGGTATCTGAGAGTGGGACAGTGTGTGTGATGAGGGAACTGGTATCGGAGAGTGGGATAGTGTGTGTGATGGGGGAGCTGGTATCGGAGAGTGGGACAGTGTGTGTGATGGGGGCGTTGGTATCTGAGAGTGGGACAGTGTGTGTGATGGGGAGCTGGTATCTGAGAGTGGGACAGTGTATGTGATGAGGGAACTGGTATCGGAGACTGGGTTAGTGTGTGTGATGGGGGAGCTGGTATCGGAGAGTGGGACAGTGTGTGTGATGGGGGCGTTGGTATCTGAGAGTGGGACAGTGTGTGTGATGGGGAGCTGGTATCTGAGAGTGGGACAGTGTGTGTGATGAGGGAACTGGTATCGGAGAGTGGGATAGTGTGTGTGATGGGGGAGCTGGTATCGGAGAGTGGGACAGTGTGTGTGATGGGTGCGCTGGTATCTGAGAGTGGGACAGTGTGTGTGATGGGGAGCTGCTATCTGAGATTGGGACAGTGTGCGTGATGGGGAGCTGGCATCTGAGAGTGGGACAGTGTGTGTGATGGGGGAGCTGGTATCGGAGAGTGGGACATTGTGTGTGATGTGGGAGCTGGTATCTGAGAGTGGGACAGTGTGTGTAATGGGGAGCTGGTATCTGAGAGTGGGACAGTGTGTGTGATGGGGGAGCTGGTATCTGAGAGATAGACAGTGTGTGTGATGGGGAGCTGGTATCAGAGAGTGGGACAGTGTGTGTGATGGGGGAGCTGGTATCTGAGATTGGGACAGTCTGTGTGATGGGGGAGCTGGTATCTGAGACCGGGACAGTGTGTGTGATGGGGAGCTGGTATCTGAGAGTGGGACAGTGTGTGTGATGGGGAGCTGGTATGTGAGAGTGGGACAGTGTGTGTGTTGGCGGAGCTGGTATCTGAGAGTGGGACAATGTGTGTGATGGGGGAGCTGGTATTTGAGAGTGGGACAGTGTGTGTGATGGGGGAGCTGTTATCTGAGAGTGGGACAGTGTGTGTGATGGGGGAGCTGGTATCTTAGAGTGGGACAGTGTGTGTGATGGGGGAGCTGGTTTCTGAGAGTGGGACAGTGTGTGTGATGGGGGAGCTGGTATTTGAGAGTGGGACAGTGTGTGTGATGGGGGAGCTGTTATCTGAGAGTGGGACAGTGTGTGTGATGGGGGAGCTGGTATCTGAGAGTGGGACAGTGTGTGTGATGGGGGAGCTAGTATCTGAGAGTGGGACAGTGTGTGTGATGGGGAGCTGGTATCTGAGATTGGGACAGTGTGTGTGATGGGGGAGCTGGTATCTGAGAGTGGGATAGTGAGTGTGATGGGGGAGCTAGTATCTGAGAGTGGGACAGTGTGTGTAATGGGGGAGCTGTTATCTGAGAGTGGGACAGTGTGTGTGATGGGGGAGCTGGTATTTGAGAGTGGGACAGTGTGTGTAATGGGGGAGCTGTTATCTGAGAGTGGGACAGTGTGTGTGATGGGGGAGCTGGTATTTGAGAGTGGGACAGTGTGTGTGATGGGGGAGCTAGTATCTGAGAGTGGGACAGTGTGTGTAATGGGGGAGCTGTTATCTGAGAGTGGGACAGTGTGTGTGATGGGGGAGCTGGTATTTGAGAGTGGGACAGTGTGTGTGATGGGGGAGCTAGTATCTGAGAGTGGGACAGTGTGTGTGATGGGGGAGCTAGTATCTGAGAGTGGGACAGTGTGTGTGTTGGCGGAGCTGGTATCTGAGAGTGGGACATTGTGTGTGATGGGGGAGCTGGTATCTGAGAGTGGGACAATGTGTGTGATGGGGGAGCTGGTATTTGAGAGTGGGACACTGTGTGTAATGGGGGAGCTGTTATCTGAGAGTGGGACAGTGTGTGTGATGGGGGAGCTGGTATTTGAGAGTGGGACAGTGTGTGTAATGGGGGAGCTGTTATCTGAGAGTGGGACAGTGTGATTGATGGGGGAGTTGGAATCTGAGAGTGGGACAGTGTGTGTGATGGGGGAGCTAGTATCTGAGAGTGGGACAGTGTGTGTGATGGGGAGCTGGTATCTGAGATTGGGACAGTGTGTGTGATGGGGGAGCTGGTATTTGAGAGTGGGACAGTGTGATTGATGGGGGAGTTGGAATCTGAGAGTGGGTCAGTGTGTGTGATGGGGGAGCTGTTATCTGAGAGTGGGACAGTGTGTGTGATGGGGTGCTGGTATCTGAGAGTGGGACAGTGTGTGTGATGGGGTGCTGGTATCTGAGAGTGGGACAGTGTGTGTGATGGGGAGCTGGTATCTGAGAGTGGGACAGTGTGTGTGATAGGGAGCTGGTATCTGAGAGTGGTACAGTGTGTGTGATGGGGGAGCTGGTATCTGAGAGTGGGACAGTGTGTGTGATGGGGAGCTTGTATCTGAGAGTGGGACAGTGTGTGTGATGGGGGAGCTGGTATCTGAGAGTGGGACAGTGTGTGTGATGGGGGAGCTGGTATCTGAGAGATAGACAGTGTGTGTGATGGGGGAGCTGGTATCTGAGAGATAGACAGTGTGTGTGATGGGGGAGCTGGTATCTGAGAGTGGGACAGTGTCTGCGATGGGGGAGCTGGTATCTGAGAGTGGGACGGTGTGTGTGATGGGGGAGCTGGTATCTGAGAGTGGGACGGTGTGTGTGATGGGGGAGTTGGAATCTGAAAGCGTGGGGTTGTTTATTTCAGGTGTTAGTTTGCGATACTGAGTGATGCCAACTCTGTGCGTTCAATTGCCTCCCGATTAAGGTTCACGTCAGCGACTCTCCTCCTCATCCTTTCCCGTTGTTTGTAGTTTGGTGTTTCTCAGGTTTAACTCCCATTAGTGTTCTCCCTCTTTAAGGAGTGAGACGTCTGTGGTCTTCTCAGACTCTGCTGACTTTACCTTTGTTGTCCTTGCCTGGGGCTCTCCGTCTATTTGTAGAAGGCTTACAGTCTCAAAGGATCTTTGTCTGGGGAACCCTCTTCATCAAGTTCCTTTGTCTTTTTATCGTGACAATGACAAGGGCAATGTGGTGTTCCATTAAAGCACAAGATCTCTCTCGCATTTCACGCCATCTCTGCAGAGTATTTGAATGCCATGGAAGTTAATCACATGGTGGTTGTCCATTTGGCCTATCATGTCCATGCTATCTCAGAAACAGCCATGCAGCCTTCCCCCACTTCCTGTCTACAGCCCTAATAAGAACATAGAACATTCCAGCGCACTACAGGCCCTTCGGCCCGCAATGTTGCACGAACTCGTCGAACCAATCTGAAGCCCATCTAACCTACACTATTCTATTCTCGTCCATATGTCTATCCAATGCCCAGTTAAATGCCCTTAAAGTTGGCGAGTCTACGACTGTTACAGGCAGTGCACACCCCTTCTACTCTGAGTAAAGAAACTACCTCTGACATCTGTCCTATATCTTTCACCTCTCAATTTAAAGCTATGCCCCCTTGTGCTAGCCATCACCATCCGAGGAAAAAGGCTCTCACTGTCCACCCTATCTAACCCTCTGATTATCTTATGTGTCTCAGTTAAGTCACCTCTCAACCGACTTGTCTCTAACGAAAACAGCCTCAAGTCCCTCAACCTTTCCTTGTAAGACATTCCCTCCATACCAGGCAGCCTCCTAGTAAATCACTTCTGCACCCTTTCCAAAGCTTCCACATCCTTCCTATAATGCGGTGACCAGAAGTGTACACAATACTCCAAGTGCGGCCGCACCAGAGTTTTGTACAGCTGTAGCATGACCTCGTGGCTCCAAAACGCGATCCCTCTCCCAATAAAAGCTAACACACTGTATGCCTTCTTAACAACCCTATCAACCTGGGTGGCAACTTTGAGGGATTTATGGACATGGACACCGAGATCTCTCTGCTCATCTACACTACCAAGAACCTTACCATGCTAATGGTTAAAGCATCTCAGGTAAACGTTCAAGTGGGACTTAACTTTCTGTCTTTTTTTTGCTGTTTCAGATTGTGTGTTTCAGGTCAACCCCTGGGTGAGAAACATTCTCCCTCACTCTCCTTTAATCATTCCACCAGTGGTTTTAATCCCATGACCCCTGTTTATTGACCTTTTCGTGAATCCTGAGGAATCCTTTTCTCAACACCCCATATAATAATGACCAAAAATGCATGCAGTGCAGAGGTTTGTCCTAGTTTTAATGACTGGGGAGCACCAGCTGAACACCCTGAATACTCTAGCTATACACGGCTCATCCACACTTGCTAGAGGTGATGTCCATTCATGTGCTGGCACATTTCCTCTGCAAACAGGAAGTATACGTTCCTGCACCTTAGTTGAGTCACCGGAGAGCTGAGAAATCTATTACTGTTCCCTGGACCATACTTCAGTCAATTCCTGATGAATGGCCTTTGCCCGAAACGTTGATTTTCCTGCTCCTCGGATGCTGCCAGAACCTGCTGTGCTTTTCCAGCACCACTCTAATGTTGACTCTGATCTCCAGCATCTGCAGTACCCACTTTCCCCTAATAACTCAGTCATAGAGTCATAGCGATGTACAGCACGGAAACAGCGCCAGAGACCCGGGTTCAATTCCCACCTCAGGCGACCCTCTGTGTGGAGTTTGCACGTTCTCCCCGTGTCTGCGTGGGTTTCCTCCGGGTGCTCCGGTTTCCTCCCACAGTCCAAAGATGTGCAGGTTAGTGTGAATTGGCCGTGCTAAATTGCCCGTAGTGTTAGGTGAAGGGGTAAATGTGGGGGAATGGGTCTGGGTGGGTTACGCTTTGGCGGGTCGGTGTGGACTTGTTGGGCCGAAGGGCCTGTTTCCACACTGTAATCTAATCTAAAAACCCTTTGGTTCAACCTGTCCATGCCGACAAGATATCCCAACCCAATCTAGTCCCACCTGCCGGCACCGAGCCCATATCCCTCCAAACCCTTCCTACTCACATACCCATCCAAATGCCTCTTAAATTCTGTGTAATCTAAGATGGAGGGCGGGAAAAATTTCTGGCTGTAAGAGCTGCTCCTTTTTTTGAGGTATTTTAGGTGTTGGAGGTGAATTCCAGGAACAGCAATTCCTGTTTTATATGCTGTTGTGTTGTTTTGGAACTTTGGGAAAAAAAAGGGTCAAAACAACAGCAGTTTAAGAGGGAGCAGGGCAGACAAAGGAAGCACGTGGTGAGGACAGTGCAGGAGAGAGAGAGAGAGAGAGAGAACCTGCACAGTTACTGTCTTTGCTGTTTGAATTCGTGTATCGCTGGACATCGGAGTGCATCTGGAGAAATTAACAAACAGTGAAATTCACAACTAATCTTGGAGGAACTTTTGGGCAAAGTTCACAGAACAGAATCAGATAAGTTACTTGTTGTTTTAAGTCTGTCCAAGAGAAAGGCTGCAGTAGTGGATACAGTGGGTTCTTTCTTGATTATATGTTTTTGGAGATAAGTCTCTTGATTAAACTTAAAATATAAGCCACAGCTATTAATTTAACCTGGGGCAGTGTTTGTAGAGGAATAAGACGGTGTTATTTTCTGGGTCTGTAGATTGTGAAGGAGCAAAAATGGCCTTTGCAGTGATATGTACTTCTTGTCAGATGTGGGAGTTTAAAGAGAGTTTAAGGGTTACTGCGGATTATATCTGCCATAAATGCTGTTGGATGCAAATCTTATCAGATCGAATGGATCAGTTGGAGAGACAAATAGAAGCGATGAGGAATTTGCAACAGCTACAGTATGTGATGGATGGCAGTTATAGGAAGGGGGGCAAGTCTCAGATACAGTCACATAGATGGGTTAACTCCAGGAAGGGTAAGAGAGGTAGGCAGCTAGGACAGGAGTCTTTTGTGGATATACCCATTTCAAAAAGGTATGCTGTTTTGGAAAATGTAGGGGGTGATGGATTCTCAGGGGAACGTAGCACAAACAGCCAAGTTTCTGGTATTGAGACTGGCTCTAATGCAACGAGGGGTACGTCGGCTTCCAAGAGATCAATTATGTTAGGGGATTTTGTAGTCCAAGGTACAGACAGACGTTTCTGTGGCCAGCAGAGAAAAAGCAGAATGGTGTGTTGTTTCCCTGGTGCCAGGATCAAGGATGTCTCAGAGACGGTGCAGAATGTTCTCACGGGGGAGAGGGGTCAGCAGGAGGTCATTGTCCACATTGGAACCAACGTCATAGGAAGGGAAAAGGTTGAGACTCTGACGGGAGATTACAGAGAGTTAGGCAGGAATTTAAAAAGGAGTCCTCAAGGGTAGAGAATATCTGGATTACTCCCAGTGCTACGAGCTAGTGAGAGCAGGAATAGGAGGATGGAGCAGATGAATGCATGGCTGAGGAGCTGGCGTATGGGAGAAGGATTCACATTTTTGGATCATTGGAATCTCTTTTGGGGTAGAAGTGACCTGTACAAGGACAGATTTGACCTAAATTGGAAGGGGACTAATATACTGGCAGGGACATTTGCTCAAGCTACTTGGGAGGATTTAAACTAGTAAGGTGGGGAGGGGGGGGGAATCCAGGGAGATAGTGAGGAAAGAGATCGATCTGAGACGGGTACAGTTGAGAACAGAAGTGAGTCAAACAGTCAGGGCAGGCAGGGACAAGGTAGGACTAATAAATTCAACTGCATTTATTTCAATGCAAGGGGCGTAACAGGGAAGGCAGATGAACTCAGGGCATGGTTAGGAACATGGGACTGGGATATCATAGCAATTACAGAAACATGGCTCAGGGATGGGCAGGACTGGCAGCTTAATGTTCCAGGATACAAATGCTACAGGAAGGATAGAAAGGGAGGCAAGAGAGGAGGGGGAGTGGCATTTTTGATAAGGGATAGCATTACAGCTGTGCTGAGGGAGGATATTCCCGGAAATACATCCAGGGAAGTTATTTGGGTGGAACTGATAAATAAGAAAGGGATGATCACCTTATTGGGATTGTATTATAGACCCCCCAATAGTCAGAGGGAAATTGAGAAACAAACTTGTAAGGAGATCTCAGCTATCTGTAAGAATATTAGGGTGGTTATAGTAGGGGATTTTAACTTTCCAAACATAGACTGGGACTGCCATAATGTTAAAGGTTTAGATGGAGAGGAATTTGCTAAATGTGTACAAGACAATCTTCTTATTCAGTATGTGGATGTACCTACTAGAGAAGGTACAAAACTTGACCTACTCTTGGGAAATAAGGCAGGGCAGGTGACTGAGGTGTCAGTGGGGGAGCACTTTGGGGCCAGCGACCATAATTCTATTCGTTTTAAAATAATGATGGAAAGAATAGGTCAGATCTAAAAGTTGAAGTTCTAAATTGGGGAAAGGCCAATTTTGACGATATTAGGCAAGAACTTTCGAATACTGATTGGAGGCAGATGTTCGCAGGTAAAGGGACGGCTGGAAAATGGGAAGCCTTTAGAAATGAGATAACAAGAATCCAGAGAAAGTATATTCCTGTCAGGGTGAAAGGGAAGGCTGGTAGGTACAGGGAATGCTGGATGATTAAAGAAATTGAGGGTTTGGTTAAGAAAAAGAAGGAAGCATATGTCAGGTATAGACAGGATAGATCGAGTGAATCCTTAGAAGAATATAAAGGCAGTAGAAGTATACTTAAGAGGGAAATGAGGAGGGCAAAGAGGGGACATGAGATAGCTTTGGCAAATAGAATTAAGGAGAATCCAAAAGGTTGTTACAAATATATTAAGGACAAAAGGGTAACTAGGGAGAGAATAGGGCCCCTCAAAGATCAGCAAGGCGGCCTTTGTGTGGAGCAACAGAAAATGGGGGAGATACTAAATGAATATTTTGCATCAGTATTTACTGTGGAAAAGGATATGGAAGATATGGACTGTAGGGAAATAGATGGTGACATCTTGCAAAATGTCCAGATTACAGAGGAGGAAGTGCTGGATGTCTTGAAACGGTTAAAGGTGGATAAATCCCCAGGACCTGATCAGGAGTACCCGAGAACTCTGTGGGAAGCTAGGGAAGTGATTGCTGGAACTCTTGCTGAGATATTTGTATCATCGATAGTCACAGGTGAGGTGCCGGAAGGCTGGAGGTTGGCAAACGTGGTGCCACTGTTTAAGAAGGGCAGTAAAGACAAGCCAGGGAACTATAGACCAGTGAGCCTGACCTCAGTGGTAGGCAAGTTGTTGGAGGGAATCCTGAGGGACAGGATGTACATGTATTTGGAAAGGCAAGGATTGATTCGGCATAGTCAACATGGCTTTGTGCGTGGGAAATCATGTCTCACAAACTTGATTGAGTTTTTTGATGAAGTAACAAATAAGATTGATGAGGGCAGAGCAGTAGATGTGATCTATATGGACTTCAGTAAGGCGTTTGACAAGGTTCCCCATGGGAGACTGATGAGCAAGGTTAGATCTCATGGAATAAAGGGAGAACTAGCCATTCGGCTACAGAACTGGCTCAAAGGTAGAAGACAGAGGGTGGTGGTGGAGGGTTGTTTTTCAGACTGGAGGCCTGTGACCAGTGGAGTGCCACAAGGATCGGTGCTGGGCCCTCTACTTTTTGTCATTTACATAAATGATTTGGATGCCAGCATAAGAGGTACAGTTAGCAAGTTTGCAGATGAAACAAAAATTGGTGGTGTAGTGAACAGCGAAGAGGGTTACCTCAGATTACAACAGGATCTGGACCAGATGGGTCAATGGGCTGAGAAGTGGCAGATGGAGTTTAATTCAGATAAATGCGAGGTGCTGCATTTTGTGAAAGCAAATCTTAGCAGGACTTATACACTTAATGGTAAGGTCCCAGGGAGTGTTGCTGAACTAAGAGACCTTGGAGTGCAGGTTCATAGCTCCTTGAAAGTGGAGTCGCAGGTAGATAGGATAGTGAAGAAGGCGTTTGGTATGCTTTCCTTTATTAGTCAGAGTATTGAGGACAGGAATTGGGAGGTCATGTTGCGGCTGTACAGGACATTGGTTAGGCCACTGTTGGAATGTTGCGTGCAATTCTGGTCTCCTTCCTATCGGAAAGATGTTGTGAAACTTGAAAGGGTTCAGAAAAGATTTACAAGGATGTTGCCAGGGTTGCAGGATCTGAGCTACAGGGAGAGGCTGAACAGGCTGGGGCTGTTTTCCCTGGAGCGCCGGAGGCTGAGGGGTGACCTTATAGAGGTTTACAAAATTATGAGGGGCATGGATAGGATAAATAGGCAAAGTCTTTTCCCTGGGGTTGGGGAGTCCAGAACTAGAGGGCATAGGTTTAGGTTGAGAGGGGAAAGATATAAAAGAGACCCAAGGGGCAACGTTTTCACACAGAGGGTGGTACGTGTAAGGAATGAGCTGCCAGAGGATGTGGTGGAGGCTGGTACAATTGCAACATTTAAGAGGCATTTGGATGGGTATATGAAGAGGAAGGGTTTGGAGGGATACGGGCCAGGTGCTGGCAGGTGGGACTAGATTGGGTCGGCATGGACGGGTTGGACCGAAGGGTGTGTTTCCATGCTGTACATCTCTATGACTCTAAATGCTATAATTGTACCAGCCTCCATCACATTCTCTGGAAGCTCATTCCATACACGTACCACCCTCTGTGTGAAAAAGTTGCCCCTTAGGTCTCTTTTATATCTTTCCCCTCTCACCCTAAACCAATGCCCTCTCGTTCCGGACTCCCCCCACCCCAGGGAAAAGACTTTGCCTATTTATCCTGTGCATGACCCTCATGATTTTATAAACCTGTGTAAGGTCACCCCTCAGCCTCCGACGCTCCAGGGAAAACAGCCCCAGCCTGTTCAGCCTCTCCCTTTGGCTCAAACCCTCCAACCCTGGCAACATCCTTGTAAATCAATCAGAGCTGACTCACCAACTGACCAGCGCCTTTTTCTACCGCTGCAGCAATTGTTGAAGCTTGACATACTTGCATTTGTCCTGATAACTGCAAAACAAAATGCATCTATTTCCAGCAATAGTACTCCAGCTGTGGTACACCTGCTTTGCTCACAGTTCTAGTACAACTCCCTGCTCTAATGGTCAGGATCTTGGCTATGGAAGGATGTTCCATCGACGATATGGGTTTTCAGAAGTTCATTCTTTGGTGAGACGTGACCAGCCTTGGTCGCCAACCTTTAATTGCCCTTTGACCTGACTGGCTTGCCATTAAGCGCCATTAAGGCTCAATCATATTCACGGAGGCCTGGAGTCCCATTGGACCAGATTTCCTTACCTAAAGGATATTAATGAACCAGGTAGGATTCTTACCAATCTCAACAAAATACCCCACCATGACCGAATTCTACCAGCGTTACCATGAGCCATTGTCGCACTAGTCCAGTGACACTATCTCTTCCCAGATGTTTCCACTACGTGTCTGCGTGGGTTTCCTCCGGGTGCTCGGGTCCCCTCCCACAGTTTAAAAAGATGTGCAGGTTAGGGTGAATGGGCCGTGGTAAATTGCCCGTAGTGTTAGGTGAAAGGGTAAATGTAGGGGAATGGATCTGGGTGGGTTGCTCTTCGGAGGGTCAGTGTGGATTTGTTGGGCCGAAGGGCCTGTTTCCACACTGTAAGTAATCTAAAGTAATCTAATCTCTTTCTTTTCACTTTGCTTAAAGCACCCCTCTTCGACTCAAGGCATTCTAGACAGGTAACGTTTCCGTTATCCTACTGGGCCACAGGGTTTCTCCCCCATCAGTGGTTCAAACCTGAGGGGCACCACATGAGGGGAGAGGTTGAAAAGGCGAGTCCTTCGTGGTGACCTCAGCTGGTGCCGAAACTGAACCCAGATTATTGGCATCACTCTGCCTCACAAACCAGCCATCTGCCGTGGGGCGGCACAGTGGTTAGTGCCGTGGAGAATCACCAGGAGACGCAGAGAGTAGGTCTTTTAATTTGTAAACAAAAAAACCGTGACACTGAGAAAGCAGATTCTCAAATGCCCACGAACATTAGTGTCCGTGATTTTTTATATATTTTAAAATTATGTTCCTGTTAGCTTATCAGCATGTCCAACTATATTAATCAAAGTAGCTCACTCTAGCTACCCAATAAACCAGTGATGTTAGTGTCCATTATCTCTTTAGTTGTGCCCCTATAGTTTCTCCTACTTAATGTTATTCTAATGTCACAGTTAGATATTTAGTGTCAGCTTTTGCAATAATGGTCTTTCATTCCAGACCCTACTTAATATTTTCCTAATGTCATGATTAGATATTTATTGTCAATAGTCTCAAGCAGGCTGACTCTACTAACTATTAATTAGATATTTAATGTCATGTCCCAAATATTTATGGTTCTAATCTTGTCATAATGATACCTAACAGGGATGCTAACTTTACTAACTGTGTTATCACATCTCACCACAGTGACCTTTCAGCCTCAACCTTACTCTGCTCATTGGTGTAATTCTTATCCCATCCTGCATTCCACAGATCCCTCTGCAACAAATCGCCAGTGGTCTCCATGCTTTAACCCTTCCCTTGCTTTCATGCTCTTTATTTCCATATTAGCACCGCTGCCTCACGGCGCCAGGGACCCGGGTTCGATTCCAGCCTCGGGTACTGTCTGCGTGGAGTTTGCACATTCTCCCTGTGTCTGTGTGGGCTTCCTCTGGGTGCTCCGGTTTCCTTCCACCATCCAAAGATGTGCAGGTTAGGGTGATTGGCCGTGCTAAATTACCCATAGTGCCCAGGGATGTGCAGGTTAGGGTAAATTGGCCGTGCTAAATTACCCATAGTGCCCAGGGATGTGCAGGTTAGGGTGGATTGGCCGTGCTAAATTACCCAAAGTGCCCAGGGATGTGTAGGTTAGGGTGGATTGGCTATGCTAAATTACCCATAGTGCCCAGGGATGTGCAGGTTAGAGTGGATTGGCCGTGCTAAATTACCCATAGTGCCCAGGGATGTGCAGGTTAGGGTGGACTGGCCATGCTAAATAACCCATAGTGCCCAGGGATGTGCAGGTTAGGGTGGATTGGCCATGCTAAGTTACCCCATAGTGCCCAGGGATGTGCAGGTTAGGGTGGATTGGCCGTGATAAATTACCCCATAGTGCCCAGGGATGTGCAGGTTAGGGTGGATTGGCCGCGCTAAATTGCCCCATAGTGCCCAGGGATGTGCAGGTTAGGGTGGATTGGCCGCGCTAAGTTACCCATAGTGCCCAGGGATGTGCAGGTTAGGGTGGATTGGCCGTGCTAAATTACCCATAGTGCCCAGGGATGTGCAGGTTAGGGTGGATTGGCCGTGCTAAATTACCCATAGTGCCCAGGGATGTGCAGGTTAGGGTGGATTGGCCGCGCTAAGTTACCCCATAGTGCCCAGGGATGTGTAGGTTAGGGTGGATCAGCAATAGGAAATGCAGGGTTACAGGGATGCGGTGAGTCTGTTTGGGATCTTGGTGGGCTGAATGGCCTGCTTCTACTCTGTAGAGACTCTATGATTCAGACCTTCTCAACTCAACACATTAGGCTCCCAGCTTTAGATGGTGAACTTTGTCCTCCATTTTCCTGTGTGGGTAGGAAACTTGTTTTCTGTGTTGTAACTATTTTGTTTTGTTCTGCCAATGACACCGAGTCTTGTTTCTTGCCATAATTATTACACCTTTTGCCTTCTGGTCCTCAACAGTTTAGTCATTCAGTCTCCACCCCATTACATGCCATCCCATTTAAGGGCATCTGGGTGGGTATATGAATGGAAAGGGCTTAGAGAGATATGGGCCAAGTGCTGGCCAATGGGATTGGATTAATCTGGTCAGCATGGATGGGTTAGACCGAAGCTCTATGACCGTGTGAAATCTTTTCAAATTGGCCAACGTGGACATTTCCGCAAATCCGAGTGCCCAAACCATTTCTATCCAAATTCTCCTGGCCACTGTGTCTCTCTCCAGCGTTCCTGGTCAATATCGATCCCCAATCTGTGTCATAAAAACAGCTCATCAGTACTGTGTGTGGGAACTTGCTGTGTGTCCAAACTGGCTGCTGTCCTTCCTGTCCTGTACCAGTGAGTACACTACATAAGTGCCCAGAGATGTCTGCAGCTCTCAAAAGATGCTGTTTACCACAGTTAGAAATCGCACAACGCCAGGTTAGAGTCCAACAGGTTTGTTTGGAAGCACTAGCTTTTGGACCGCTGCTCCTTCATCACTTATCTCACTTTTAGATTAGAATCAATCTAAACATTATGGCATAGACAGAGAACACAGGGGGCTAACACCTTCAACATATTGTCTAGCTATCACCCATTGTTATCAGCTAACCCGAGAATGCAACTTTTTTAAAAAAAAGGTTTGGTGATTTACACATGAAAGAAGTGAAACTATCACTGTATTCGAACAGATGTAAGACTCAACAGACAATCGAGGTATTTTTCAGTGTATAATTTCAGTTACATCACACTGTAAATTTTTGCTATAAATTCTGTGCCTTAGAATCGTGCCCTCCACTATCACCTGATGAAGGAGCGGCGCTCCGAAAGCTAGTGTGCTTCCAATTGAAGCTGTTGGACTATAACCTGGTGTTGGGTGATTTTTAACTTTCTCCCTTATGATATCAAAGGGTTAACGAGACATAAGCTGTGACAGCGGCAGAGTTGAACAGGAGGTCACCACAATTGGCCCTGATCAGATGCCAGTTTGCTGGGAGGTCAGGCATCCGTGTTTTACAGGAGCGATCAGAAGGGGAATGAGGAAAGGTGCCCGGTGTGAGCAGCCTGTCAATCAGTGATCACCCTCACCTCCCCCCAACCACCCGCCCCCCCCCACCACCCGTGCAGCTCAGACAGGGACTGGCTGGTTGGTCCTCACCTTCCATCATCCCTCACCAAGGTCACAGGCATGTGAGACACATCAGGAATGGAGGGGGGAGAGTCAGCTCTTACACTGGGTAACAGCAGAGGGAGAGCTCGAGGGCAGGAATGGAGGGGGGAGAGTCAGCTCTTACACAGGGTATCAGCAGAGGGAGAGCTCGAGGGCAGCACTTCACATGGTCACTGACTACACAGAATACACGCAGATCAATGCTCCTGGTTCACTTTGGAATTATTGCAGAGGGACTTTCCCTGCTGAATAATAACAAAGGCAATTGCCAGTAATCCTTAGACTATTAATAAGGTTAAAACTCCAAATAACAGCACTGTCATTTGCTGATTACTGTCATCTCAAACCAATGCACGCACGTCCACATTCTCTCTCTCTCACACACACAGACACACACGCACACTCTCATACACACAGACACACACGCACTCTCTCATACACACAGACACACACGCACCCTCTCATACACACAGACACACACACTCTCATACACACAGACACACACCCTCTCATACACACAGACACACACACCCTCTCATACACACAGACACACACACTCTCATACACACAGACACACACACACCCTCTCATACACACAGACACACACACTCTCATACACACAGACACACATGCACCTTCTCATACAAACAGACACACACACACACTCTCATACACACAGACACATACACACCCTCTCATACACACAGACACACACACTCTCATACACACAGACACACACACTCTCATATACACAGACACACACACTCTCATACACACAGACACACACGCACTCTCATACACACAGACACACACACTCTCATACACACAGACACACACACTCTCATACACACAGACACACGCACCCTCTCATACACACAGACACACACACTCTCATACACACAGACACATACACACACTCTCATACACACAGACACACACACTCTCATATACACAGACACACACACTCTCATACACACAGACACACACGCACTCTCATACACACAGACACACACACTCTCATACACACAGACACACACACACTCTCATACACACAGACACACACACTCTCATACACACAGACACACATGCACCTTCTCATACAAACAGACACACACACACACTCTCATACACACAGACACATACACACACTCTCATACACACAGACACATACACACCCTCTCATACACACAGACACACACACTCTCATACACACAGACACACACACTCTCATATACACAGACACACACACTCTCATATACACAGACACACACGCGCCCTCTCATGCACACAGACACACATGCCCTCTCATACACACAGACACACACCCTCTCATACACACAGACACACACACCCTCTCATACACACAGACACACACGCACCCTCTCACACACACACTCTCATACACACAGACACACACACACTATTACACACAGACACACACGCACCCTCTCACACACACAGACACACACATTCTCGTACACACAGACTCACGCGCCCTCTCATACACACAGACACACGCACCCTCTCATACACACAGACACACACGCACCCTCTCACACACACAGACACACACATTCTCGTACACACAGACTCACGCGCCCTCTCATACACACAGACACACACGCACCCTCTCATACACACAGACACACACATTCTCGTACACACAGACTCACGCGCCCTCTCATACACACAGACACACACGCACCCTCTCACACACACAGACACACACATTCTCGTAAACACAGACTCACGCGCCCTCTCATACACACAGACACACACACACCCTCACACACACACAGACACACACACTCTCATACACACAGACACACGCGCCCTCTCATACACACAGATACACACGCACCCTCTCATACACACAGACACACACACACTCTCATACACACAGACACACACACACTCTCATACACACAGACATACATCCACTCATACACACAGACACACAGGCCCTCTCATACACACAGACACACACGCACCCTCTCATACACACAGACACACAAGCCCTCTCATACACACAGACACACACACACACACACACTCTCATACACACAGACACACACACACTCTCATACACACTGACACACAGACACTCTCATACACACAGACACACAGGCCCTCTCATACACACAGACACACACACACCCTCTCATACACACAGACACACACACACTCTCATACACACAGACATACATCCTCTCATACACACAGACACACAGGCCCTCTCATACACACAGACACACACACACCCTCTCATACACACAGACACACACACACTCTCATACACACAGACACACACAGACACTCTCATACACACAGACACACACACACCCTCTCATACACACAGACACACACACACTCTCATACACACAGACACACACAGACACTCTCATACACACAGACACACACGCACCCTCTCATACACACAGACACACATGCACCCTCTCATACACACAGACACACACACACTCTCACACACACAGACACACACAGACACTCTCATACACACAGACACACACACACCCTCTCATACACACAGACACACACACACTCTCATACACACAGACACACACACTCTCATACACACAGACACACGCACCCTCTCATACACACAGACACACACACTCTCATACACACAGACACATACACACACTCTCATACACACAGACACATACACACACTCTCATACACACAGACACACACACTCTCATACACACAGACACATACACACACTCTCATACACACAGACACATACACACCCTCTCATACACACAGACACACACACTCTCATACACACAGACACACACACTCTCATATACACAGACACACACACTCTCATACACACAGACACACACGCACTCTCATACACACAGACACACACACTCTCATACACACAGACACACACACTCTCATACACACAGACACACATGCACCTTCTCATACAAACAGACACACACACACACTCTCATACACACAGACACATACACACACTCTCATACACACAGACACATACACACCCTCTCATACACACAGACACACACACTCTCATACACACAGACACACACACTCTCATATACACAGACACACACACTCTCATATACACAGACACACACGCGCCCTCTCATGCACACAGACACACACGCCCTCTCATACACACAGATACACACCCTCTCATACACACAGACACACACACCCTCTCATACACACAGACACACACGCACCCTCTCACACACACACTCTCATACACACAGACACACACACTCTCATACACACAGACACACACGCACCCTCTCACACACACAGACACACACATTCTCGTACACACAGACTCACGCGCCCTCTCATACACACAGACACACACGCACCCTCTCATACACACAGACACACACGCACCCTCTCACACACACAGACACACAAATTCTCGTACACACAGACTCACGCGCCCTCTCATACACACAGACACACACGCACCCTCTCATACACACAGACACACACATTCTCGTACACACAGACTCACGCGCCCTCTCATACACACAGACACACACGCACCCTCTCACACACACAGACACACACATTCTCGTACACACAGACTCACGCGCCCTCTCATACACACAGACACACACACACCCTCACACACACACACTCTCATACACACAGACACACGCGCCCTCTCATACACACAGATACACACGCACCCTCTCATACACACAGACACACACACACTCTCATACACACAGACACACACACACTCTCATACACACAGACATACATCCTCTCATACACACAGACACACAGGCCCTCTCATACACACAGACACACACGCACCCTCTCATACACACAGACACACAAGCCCTCTCATACACACAGACACACACACACTCTCATACACACAGACACACACACACTCTCATACACACAGACATACATCCTCTCATACACACAGACACACAGGCCCTCTCATACACACAGACACACACACACCCTCTCATACACACAGACACACACACACTCTCATACACACAGACATACATCCTCTCATACACACAGACACACAGGCCCTCTCATACACACAGACACACACACACTCTCATACACACAGACACACACACACTCTCACACACACAGACACACACAGACACTCTCATACACACAGACACACACACACCCTCTCATACACACAGACACACACACACTCTCATACACACAGACACACACAGACACTCTCATACACACAGACACACACACACCCTCTCATACACACAGACACACACACACTCTCATACACACAGACACACACAGACACTCTCATACACACAGACACACACGCACCCTCTCATACACACAGACACACACACACTCTCACACACACAGACACACGCACCCTCTCATACACACAGACACACACACACTCTCATACACACAGACACACACACACTCTCACACACACGGACACACACCCACATACACACAGACACACAGACACTCTCATACACACATTCTCATACACACACTCTCATACACACAGACACACACACTCTCATACACACAGACACACACACACTCTCATACACACTGACACACAGACACTCTCATACACACAGACACACACACTCTCATGCAAACAGACACACACGCACCCTCTCATACACACAGACACATACACACTCTCATACGCACTGACACAAACACAGTCTCATATACACAGACACACACGCACCCTCTCATACACACAGACACACACACACACTCTCATACACACAGACACACACACACCCTCTCATACACACAGACACACACACACTCTCATACACACAGACACACACAGACACTCTCATACACACAGACACACACACACCCTCTCATACACACAGACACACACACACTCTCATACACACAGACACACACAGACACTCTCATACACACAGACACACACGCACCCTCTCATACACACAGACACACACACACTCTCACACACACAGACACACGCACCCTCTCATACACACAGACACACACACACTCTCATACACACAGACACACACACACTCTCACACACACGGACACACACCCACATACACACAGACACACAGACACTCTCATACACACATTCTCATACACACACTCTCATACACACAGACACACACACTCTCATACACACAGACACACACACACTCTCATACACACTGACACACACACACTCTCATGCAAACAGACACACACGCACCCTCTCATACACACAGACACATACACACTCTCATACGCACTGACACAAACACAGTCTCATATACACAGACACACACGCTCCCTCTCATACACACAGACACACACACTCTCATACACACAGACACATACACACTCTCATACGCACTGACACAAACACAGTCTCATATACACAGACACACACGCACCCTCTCATACACACAGACACACACACTCTCATACACACAGACACATACACACTCTCATACGCACTGACACAAACACAGTCTCATACACACAGACACACATGCACCCTCTCATACAAACAGACACACACACACTCTATAGACACAGACACACGCACACACCCTCTCATACACACAGACACACACACACTCTCACACACACAGACACACACTCACATACACACAGACACTCTCATACACACAGACACATACACACACTCTCATACAGACAGACACACACACAATCTCATACACACAGACACGCACACTCTCATACACACAGACACACACAGACACTCTCATACACACAGACAAACACGCACCCTCTCATACACACAGACACACACACACTCTCATACACACAGACACACACACACTCTCACACACACGGACACACACCCACATACACACAGACACACAGACACTCTCATACACACATTCTCATACACACACTCTCATACACACAGACACACACACTCTCATACACACAGACACACACACACTCTCATACACACAGACACACACACACTCTCATGCAAACAGACACACACGCACCCTCTCATACACACAGACACATACACACTCTCATACGCACTGACACAAACACAGTCTCATATACACAGACACACACGCTCCCTCTCATACACACAGACACACACACTCTCATACACACAGACACATACACACTCTCATACGCACTGACACAAACACAGTCTCATATACACAGACACACATGCACCCTCTCATACAAACAGACACACACACACTCTATAGACACAGACACACGCACACACCCTCTCATACACACAGACACACACACACTCTCACACACACAGACACACACTCACATACACACAGACACTCTCATACACACAGACACATACACACACTCTCATACAGACAGACACACACACACTCTCATACACACAGACACATACACACACTCTCATACACACAGACACACACACACTCTCATACACACTGACACACAGACACTCTCATACACACAGACACACACACACACTCTCATACAAACAGACACACACGCACCCTCTCATACACACAGACACATACACACTCTCATACGCACTGACACAAACACAGTCTCATATACACAGACACACACGCACCCTCTCATACACACAGACACACACACTCTCATACACATAGACACACACACACACTCTCATACACACAGACACATACACACACTCTCATACACACAGACACACAGACACTCTCATACACACAGACACACACGCACCCTCTCATACACACAGACACACACACATTCTCATACACACTGACACACAGACACTCTCATACACACAGACACATACACACACTCTCATACACACAGACACACAGACACTCTCATACACACAGACACACACACTCTCATACAAACAGACACACACGCACCCTCTCATACACACAGACACATACACACTCTCATACGCACTGACACAAACACAGTCTCATATACACAGACACACACGCACCCTCTCATACACACAGACACACACACTCTCATACACACAGACACACATAGACACTCTCATACACACAGACATACATCCTCTCGTACACACAGACACACAGGCCCTCTCATACACACAGACACACACGCACCCTCTCATACACATACGCACCCTCTCATACATACAGTCACACACGCACTCTTATACACACAGACACACACACACACACACTCTCATACACACAGACACATACACACACTCTCATACACACAGACACACACACCCTCTCATACACACAGACACACACGCACCCTCTCATACACACAGACACGCACACTCTCATACACACAGACACACACACTCTCATACACACAGACACGCACACTCTCATACACACAGACACGCACACTCTCATACACACAGACACACACAGACACTCTCATACACACAGACACACACGCACCCTCTCATACACACAGACACACACACACTCTCATACACACAGACACACACACACTCTCATACACACAGACACACACAGACACTCTCATACACACAGACACACACGCACCCTCTCATACACACAGACACACACACACTCTCACACACACGGACACACACCCACATACACACAGACACACAGACACTCTCATACACACAGACACATACACACACTCTCATACACACAGACACACACACTCTCATACACACAGACACACACACACTCTCATACACACTGACACACAGACACTCTCATACACACAGACACACACACCCTCTCATACACACAGACACACACGCACCCTCTCATACACACAGACACGCACACTCTCATACACACAGACACACACACTCTCATACACACAGACACGCACACTCTCATACACACAGACACACACAGACACTCTCATACACACAGACACTCACGCACCCTCTCATACACACAGACACACACACACTCTCATACACACAGACACACACACACTCTCATACACACAGACACGCACACTCTCATACACACAGACACACACAGACACTCTCATACACACAGACACACACGCACCCTCTCATACACACAGACACACACACACTCTCATACACACAGACACACACACACTCTCATACACACAGACACACACAGACACTCTCATACACACAGACACACACGCACCCTCTCATACACACAGACACACACACACTCTCACACACACGGACACACACCCACATACACACAGACACACAGACACTCTCATACACACAGACACATACACACACTCTCATACACACAGACACACACACTCTCATACACACAGACACACACACACTCTCATACACACTGACACACAGACACTCTCATACACACAGACACACACACTCTCATGCAAACAGACACACACGCACCCTCTCATACACACAGACACATACACACTCTCATACGCACTGACACAAACACAGTCTCATATACACAGACACACACGCACCCTCTCATACACACAGACACACACACACACTCTCATACACACAGACACATACACACACTCTCATACACACAGACACACAGACACTCTCATACACACAGACACATACACACTCTCATACGCACTGACACAAACACAGTCTCATATACACAGACACACACGCACCCTCTCATACACACAGACACACACACACTCTCATACACACAGACACATACACACACTCTCATACACACAGACACACAGACACTCTCATACACACAGACACACACACACTCTCATACACACAGACACACACAGACACTCTCATACACACGGACACACATGCGCCCTCTCACACACACAGACACACACATTCTCATACACACGCGCACACACTCTCATACACACAGACACACACGCACCCTCTCATACACACAGACACACACACTCTCATACACACAGACACACGCGCCCTCTCATACACACAGACACACACGCACCCTCTCATACACACAGACACACAAGCCCTCTAATACACACAGACACACACACACTCTCATACACACAGACACACACACACCCTCTCATACACACAGACATACATCCTCTCGTACACACAGACACACAGGCCCTCTCATACACACAGACACACACGCACCCTCTCATACACATACGCACCCTCTCATACATACAGTCACACACGCACTCTTATACACACAGACACACACACACCATCTCATACACACAGACACACACACACTCTCATACACACAGACACACACACACACTCTCATACACACAGACACACACACACTCTCATACACACAGACACACACACACACTCTCATACACACAGACACACATGCACCCTCTCATACAAACAGACACACACACACTCTATAGACACAGACACACGCACACACCCTCTCATACACACAGACACACACACACTCTCACACACACATACACACACTCTCATACACACAGACACACACACACTCTCATACACACTGACACACAGACACTCTCATACACACAGACACACACACACACTCTCATACAAACAGACACACACGCACCCTCTCATACACACAGACACATACACACTCTCATACGCACTGACACAAACACAGTCTCATATACACAGACACACACGCACCCTCTCATACACACAGACACACACACTCTCATACACACAGACACACACACACACTCTCATACACACAGACACATACACACACTCTCATACACACAGACACACAGACACTCTCATACACACAGACACACACGCACCCTCTCATACACACAGACACACACACATTCTCATACACACTGACACACAGACACTCTCATACACACAGACACATACACACACTCTCATACACACAGACACACAGACACTCTCATACACACAGACACACACACTCTCATACAAACAGACACACACGCACCCTCTCATACACACAGACACATACACACTCTCATACGCACTGACACAAACACAGTCTCATATACACAGACACACACGCACCCTCTCATACACACAGACACACACACTCTCATACACACAGACACACACAGACACTCTCATACACACAGACACACACACACACACACTCTCATACACACAGACACATACACACACTCTCATACACACAGACACATACACACCCTCTCATACACACAGACACACACACTCTCATACACACAGACACACACACTCTCATATACACAGACACACACACTCTCATACACACAGACACACACGCACTCTCATACACACAGACACACACACTCTCATACACACAGACACACACACACTCTCATACACACAGACACACACACTCTCATACACACAGACACATACACACACTCTCATACACACAGACACACAGACACTCTCATACACACAGACACACACACTCTCATACAAACAGACACACACGCACCCTCTCATACACACAGACACATACACACTCTCATACGCACTGACACAAACACAGTCTCATATACACAGACACACACGCACCCTCTCATACACACAGACACACACACTCTCATACACACAGACACACACAGACACTCTCATACACACAGACACACACGCACTCTCATACACACAGACACACACACTCTCATACACACAGACACACACACACTCTCATACACACAGACACACACACTCTCATACACACAGACACACATGCACCTTCTCATACAAACAGACACACACACACACTCTCATACACACAGACACATACACACACTCTCATACACACAGACACATACACACCCTCTCATACACACAGACACACACACTCTCATACACACAGACACACACACTCTCATATACACAGACACACACACTCTCATATACACAGACACACACGTGCCCTCTCATGCACACAGACACACACGCCCTCTCATACACACAGATACACACCCTCTCATACACACAGACACACACACCCTCTCATACACACAGACACACACGCACCCTCTCACACACACACTCTCATACACACAGACACACACACTCTCATACACACAGACACACACGCACCCTCTCACACACACAGACACACACATTCTCGTACACACAGACTCACGCGCCCTCTCATACACACAGACACACACGCACCCTCTCATACACACAGACACACACGCACCCTCTCACACACACAGACACACACATTCTCGTACACACAGACTCACGCGCCCTCTCATACACACAGACACACACGCACCCTCTCATACACACAGACACACACATTCTCGTACACACAGACTCACGCGCCCTCTCATACACACAGACACACACGCACCCTCTCACACACACAGACACACACATTCTCGTACACACAGACTCACGCGCCCTCTCATACACACAGACACACACACACCCTCACACACACACAGACACACACACTCTCATACACACAGACACACGCGCCCTCTCATACACACAGATACACACGCACCCTCTCATACACACAGACACACACACACTCTCATACACACAGACACACACACACTCTCATACACACAGACATACATCCTCTCATACACACAGACACACAGGCCCTCTCATACACACAGACACACACGCACCCTCTCATACACACAGACACACAAGCCCTCTCATACTCACAGACACACACACACTCTCATACACACAGACACACACACACTCTCATACACACAGACATACATCCTCTCATACACACAGACACACAGGCCCTCTCATACACACAGACACACACAAACCCTCTCATACACACAGACACACACACACTCTCATACACACAGACATACATCCTCTCATACACACAGACACACAGGCCCTCTCATACACACAGACACACACACACCCTCTCATACACACAGACACACACACACTCTCATACACACAGACACACACAGACACTCTCATACACACAGACACACACACACCCTCTCATACACACAGACACACACACACTCTCATACACACAGACACACACAGACACTCTCATACACACAGACACACACGCACCCTCTCATACACACAGACACACATGCACCCTCTCATACACACAGACACACACACACTCTCACACACACAGACACACACAGACACTCTCATACACACAGACACACACACACCCTCTCATACACACAGACACACACACACTCTCATACACACAGACACACACAGACACTCTCATACACACAGACACACACACACCCTCTCATACACACAGACACACACACACTCTCATACACACAGACACGCACAGACACTCTCATACACACAGACACACACGCACCCTCTCATACACACAGACACACACACACTCTCATACACACAGACACACACACACTCTCACACACACGGACACACACCCACATACACACAGACACACAGACACTCTCATACACACATTCTCATACACACACTCTCATACACACAGACACACACACTCTCATACACACAGACACACACACACTCTCATACACACTGACACACACACACTCTCATGCAAACAGACACACACACACCCTCTCATACACACAGACACATACACACTCTCATACGCACTGACACAAACACAGTCTCATATACACAGACACACACGCTCCCTCTCATACACACAGACACACACACTCTCATACACACAGACACATACACACTCTCATACGCACTGACACAAACACAGTCTCATATACACAGACACACATGCACCCTCTCATACAAACAGACACACACACACTCTATAGACACAGACACACGCACACACCCTCTCATACACACAGACACACACACACTCTCACACACACAGACACACACTCACATACACACAGACACTCTCATACACACAGACACATACACACACTCTCATACAGACAGACACACACACACTCTCATACACACAGACACATACACACACTCTCATACACACAGACACACACACACTCTCATACACACTGACACACAGACACTCTCATACACACAGACACACACACACACTCTCATACAAACAGACACACACGCACCCTCTCATACACACAGACACATACACACTCTCATACGCACTGACACAAACACAGTCTCATATACACAGACACACACGCACCCTCTCATACACACAGACACACACACTCTCATACACACAGACACACACACACACTCTCATACACACAGACACATACACACACTCTCATACACACAGACACACAGACACTCTCATACACACAGACACACACGCACCCTCTCATACACACAGACACACACACATTCTCATACACACTGACACACAGACACTCTCATACACACAGACACATACACACACTCTCATACACACAGACACACAGACACTCTCATACACACAGACACACACACTCTCATACAAACAGACACACACGCACCCTCTCATACACACAGACACATACACACTCTCATACGCACTGACACAAACACAGTCTCATATACACAGACACACACGCACCCTCTCATACACACAGACACACACACTCTCATACACACAGACACACACAGACACTCTCATACACACAGACACACACACTCTCATACACACAGACACATACACACACTCTCATACACACAGACACACACACCCTCTCATACACACAGACACACACGCACCCTCTCATACACACAGACACGCACCCTCTCATGCACACAGACACACACACACTCTCATACACACAGACACACACACCCTCTCATACACACAGACACACACGCACCCTCTCATACACACAGACACGCACACTCTCATACACACAGACACACACACTCTCATACACACAGACACGCACACTCTCATACACACAGACACACACAGACACTCTCATACACACAGACACTCACGCACCCACTCATACACACAGACACACACACACTCTCATACACACAGACACACACACACTCTCATACACACAGACACACACACTCTCATACACACAGACACGCACACTCTCATACACACAGACACACACAGACACTCTCATACACACAGACACACACGCACCCTCTCATACACACAGACACACACACTCTCATACACACAGACACACACACACTCTCATACACACAGACACACACAGACACTCTCATACACACAGACACACACGCACCCTCTCATACACACAGACACACACACACTCTCACACACACGGACACACACCCACATACACACAGACACACAGACACTCTCATACACACAGACACATACACACACTCTCATACACACAGACACACACACTCTCATACACACAGACACACACACACTCTCATACACACTGACACACAGACACTCTCATACACACAGACACACACACTCTCATGCAAACAGACACACACGCACCCTCTCATACACACAGACACATACACACTCTCATACGCACTGACACAAACACAGTCTCATATACACAGACACACACGCACCCTCTCATACACACAGACACACACACACACTCTCATACACACAGACACATACACACACTCTCATACACACAGACACACAGACACTCTCATACACACAGACACATACACACTCTCATACGCACTGACACAAACACAGTCTCATATACACAGACACACACGCACCCTCTCATACACACAGACACACACACTCTCATACACACAGACACATACACACACTCTCATACACACAGACACACACACCCTCTCATACACACAGACACACACGCACCCTCTCATACACACAGACACGCACCCTCTCATGCACACAGACACACACACACTCTCATACACACAGACACACACACCCTCTCATACACACAGACACACACGCACCCTCTCATACACACAGACACGCACACTCTCATACACACAGACACACACACTCTCATACACACAGACACGCACACTCTCATACACACAGACACACACAGACACTCTCATACACACAGACACTCACGCACCCTCTCATACACACAGACACACACACACTCTCATACACACAGACACACACACACTCTCATACACACAGACACACACACTCTCATACACACAGACACTCACGCACCCACTCATACACACAGACACACACAGACACTCTCATACACACAGACACACACGCACCCTCTCATACACACAGACACACACACTCTCATACACACAGACACACACACACTCTCATACACACAGACACACACACACACTCTCATACACACAGACACATACACACACTCTCATACACACAGACACACAGACACTCTCATACACACAGACACACAGACACTCTCATACACACAGACACACACGCACCCTCTCATACACACAGACACACACAGACACTCTCACACACACGGACACACACCCACATACACACAGACACACAGACACTCTCATACACACAGACACATACACACACTCTCATACACACAGACACACACACTCTCATACACACAGACACACACACACTCTCATACACACTGACACACAGACACTCTCATACACACAGACACACACACTCTCATGCAAACAGACACACACGCACCCTCTCATACACACAGACACATACACACTCTCATACGCACTGACACAAACACAGTCTCATATACACAGACACACACGCACCCTCTCATACACACAGACACACACACACACTCTCATACACACAGACACATACACACACTCTCATACACACAGACACACAGACACTCTCATACACACAGACACACACACACTCTCATACACACAGACACACACGCACCCTCTCATACACACAGACACACACAGACACTCTCATACACACGGACACACATGCGCCCTCTCACACACACAGACACACATTCTCATACACACGCGCACACACTCTCATACACACAGACACACACGCACCCTCTCATACACACAGACACACACACTCTCATACACACAGACACACGCGCCCTCTCATACACATAGACACACACGCACCCTCTCATACACACAGACACACACACACTCTCATACACACAGACACACACACACCCTCTCATACACACAGACATACATCCTCTCGTACACACAGACACACAGGCCCTCTCATACACACAGACACACACGCACCCTCTCATACACACAGACACACGCACCCTCTCATACACACAGACACACACACACTCTCATACACACAGACACACACACACCCTCTCATACACACAGACATACATCCTCTCGTACACACAGACACACAGACACTCTCATACACACAGACACACACGCACCCTCTCATACACACAGACACACACACACTCTCATACACACAGACACACACGCACCCTCTCATACACATACGCACCCTCTCATACATACAGTCACACACGCACTCTTATACACACAGACACACACACACCATCTCATACACACAGACACACACACACTCTCATACACACAGACACACACACACACTCTCATACACACAGTCACACACACACTCTCATACACACAGACACACACACACACTCTCATACACACAGACACACATGCACCCTCTCATACAAACAGACACACACACACTCTATAGACACAGACACACGCACACACCCTCTCATACACACAGACACACACACACTCTCACACACACAGACACACACTCACATACACACAGACACTCTCATACACACAGACACATACACACACTCTCATACACACAGACACACACACACTCTCATACACACAGACACATACACACACTCTCATACACACTGACACACAGACACTCTCATACACACAGACACATACACACACTCTCATACACACAGACACACAGACACTCTCATACACACAGACACACACACTCTCATACAAACAGACACACACGCACCCTCTCATACACACAGACACATACACACTCTCATACGCACTGACACAAACACAGTCTCATATACACAGACACACACGCACCCTCTCATACACACAGACACACACACTCTCATACACACAGACACACACAGACACTCTCATACACACAGACACACACACACACACTCTCATACACAAAGACACACACACACTCTCATACACACAGACACACACACACCCTCTCATGCACACAGACACACAGACAGTCTCATACACACAGAGACATACACACAATCTCACACACACAGACACACAGACACACACACTCTCATACACACAGACACACACACTCTCATATACACAGACACACACGCACACTCTCATACACACAGACACACACACCCTCTCATACACACCGACACACACACGCACACTCTCATACACACAGACACACACGCACTCTCACACACACAGATACACACACTCTCATACACACAGACACACACGCACTCTCACACACACAAACACACACACTCTCATACACACAGACACACACACACTCTCACACACACAGATACACACACTCTCATACACACAGACACACACACACTTTCATACACACAGACACACACACACCCTCTCATACACACAGATACATACACACTCTCATACTCACAGACACACACGCACTCTCATACACACAGACATACACGCACCCTAACATACACACAGACACACACGCACTCTCATACACACAGACACACACACTCTCATACACACAGACATACACGCACCCTAACATACACACAGACACACACATGCACACTCTCATACACACAGACACACACGGACCTTCTCATACACACAAACACACACACTCTCATACACACAGATACACACACTCTCATACACACAGACACACACACACTTTCATACACACAGACACACACACACCCTCTCATACACACAGATACATACACACTCTCATACTCACAGACACACACGCACTCTCATACACACAGACATACACGCACCCTAACATACTCACAGACACACACGCACTCTCATACACACAGACACACACACTCTCATACACACAGACACACACGCACTCTCATACACACAGACACACACATACCCTCTCATACACACAGACACACACGCACTCTCTTACACACAGACACACACGCACTCTCATACACACAGACACACACACTCTCATATACACAGACACACACGCCCTCTCATACACACAGACACACACGCCCTCTCATACACACAGACACACACACTCTCATACACACAGACACACACGCACCCTCTCATACACACAGACACACACACTCTCATACACACAGACACACACGCACCCTCTCATACACACACAGACACACACACACTCTCATACACACAGACACACACACACTCTCATACAGAGAGACACACAGACACTCTCATACACACAGACACATACACACACTCTCATACACTCAGACACACACACACTCTCATACACACAGACACACACACACTCTCATACACACAGATACAGACACACTCTCATACACGAGACACACATGCACCCTCTCATACACACAGACACACACGCACTCTCATACACACAGACACACACGCACTCTCATACACACAGACACACACTCTCAAACACACAGACACAATGCACTCTCATACACACAGACACACACGCACCTTCTCATACATACAGATACACACACACTCTCATACACAAAAACACACACACTCTCACACACACAGACACACACAGACACACACACTTTCATACATACAGACACACATGCAACCTCTCATACACACAGACACATACACACTCTCATACACACAGACACACGCACTCTCATACACACAGACATACACGCACCCTCACATACACACAGACACACACGCACTCTCATACACGGACCCTCACATACACACAGACACACACACTCTCATACACACAGTCACACACACACTCTCATACATACAGACACTCACGCACCCTCACATACACACAGACACACACACCCTCTCATACACACAGACACACACACACACACACTCTCATACACACAGACACACACGCGCCCTCTCATACACACAAATACACACACTCTCATACACACAGACACACACACTCTCATACATACAGACACACACACACTCATACACACAGACACACACACACTCTCATACACACAGACACACACACACTCTCATACAGACAGACACACACACACACCCTCTCATACACGCAGACACACACCCCCTCATACACATGGACACACACAAACACACATGCTCATACACATAGATGCACACAGACACACGCACACACCCTTTCATACACACAAACACACACTCTCATACACACAGACACACACACAGTGTTATACACACAAACATACAGACACACAAACATACTGTCTCATACACACAGACACAAACACTCTCATCCCACAGACACACACAAACGCACACTCATATACACACACACATACTCTCATAAACACAGACACACACACACTCATATACACACACACTCTCTCTCATACACACAGACATGCACACAAACACACACGCATACACACAGACACACACCCCCTCTCATACACATGGACACACACAAACACACACTCTCATGCACACAGACACACACACACAGTGTTATACACACAGACACGCACACAAACACACTCATAAACACATACACACACAGTGTTATACACACTGACATACAGACACACAAACACAGTCTCATACACACAGACACACACACTCTCTCATACACACAGACACGCACACAGACACACACACACACTCACAGACACACTCTCATACACACAGACACACACACAGTGTTATACACACAGACATACAGACACACAAACACAGTCTCATACGCACAGACACACACACAGTGTTATACACACAGACATACAGACACACAAACACAGTCTCATACACACAGACACGCACACAAACACACACAGGCACACTCTCATAAACACAGACACAGTCTCATACACACAGACACACACACAGTGTTATACACACAGACATACAGACACACAAACACACCCTCTCATAAATACAGACAAACACACAGAAACACACACTCTCACACACACACCAACACATACTCTCACACACAGACTCACACAGAAACACACACTCTCCTACACACAGACACACACTCTCCTACACACAGACTCACATGCACATACACACACACACTCTCTCATACACACAGACATGCACACACACTCACACACACAGACACACACACACTCTCATAAACACAGACACACATAAACACACACTCTCATACACACAAACACACTCATACACACACACATGTGCAGTCTCATTAACAAACACACACACACTTACACACTCACACACACAAACACACTCACACACACACACCACACACACACACACAAAGACAGAGTCAGACTTA
The DNA here is from genome assembly GCF_037043375.1 of Chiloscyllium plagiosum. Classification (NCBI taxonomy): domain Eukaryota; kingdom Metazoa; phylum Chordata; class Chondrichthyes; order Orectolobiformes; family Hemiscylliidae; genus Chiloscyllium; species Chiloscyllium plagiosum. The sequence goes on from NW_028270182.1 coordinate 12,006,163, forward strand.
ACACATTCACAAACTCAGAAAATCACACATACATTTTAACAATCACATGCACTCAATCGGACACACACACAAATTGATAGGGGAAATCCCCATCTTATCCCAGTCCCAAGATCCCAACTCGGCACCGCCCTCTTGACCTGTCCATCCACGTTCCCATCCATCCCTCCACTCTCCTCTCCGACCTATCACCTGCTTCCCCACCTACATCTACTTATTGTATTTTCAGCTCGCTTCCCTCCCAGCCCCACCCCCCTCCCATTTATCTCTCAGCCCCCTTGGCCCACAAGCCTCATTCCTGATGAAGGGCTTATGCCCGATTCTCCTGCTCTTCGGATGCTGCCTGACCTGCTGTGCTTTTCCAGCACCACACTCTCGACACACAAATTGATACCCACTCAAACATGTGTTCACTCAGATGTGTGCACATACGCACATTAGCACACACGCAGGTACGTAAACACAAACACTTGCATACACACGCTCACTTAAGCACACACTTACAGTCACACACGTTCACACTTGCGTACACAAGCAAGCCCTCAGATGCACACACATACTCGCACATGAGCGTATATACACACCACGTACATTTTCTCACACACACTGTCGCACACGCACTCACACACAAAAAGTGGCTGGTTTTCATCCAAAACGTTAAAACGCTTGTTATTAACTGCGTCTCTGTGTTGAAATTCCCTCTCAGTTAGTTCCCCACTACAGCAGCCTCCGGCCTCCATCAATAGAGAGGCAGGAGGCTGGAGGAACTCAGCAAGCCAGGCAGCATCAGGAGGTGGATAAGTCAATGTTTCGGGTATAACCCTTCTTCGAGCCTGCCTGTCCATTTTGAACCCCAGCATCTTCATTTTTATTTTGTCCCCTATCTCCCTTAAGCAGGATAGGATCTGATTGGACAGCCAGCTTCCAGACCCAGCTTCCCATTGGCTAGAGAGCATGTCACTGTGACAAAGGGCGAGGGATACCCACCCTCCAGTGAGGCCCTTGCAAACTTGCACCCACTCAGAATTCGGAGGAAGTGTGGACTCCAGATGTCGGAGGTCAGAGACGAGAGTGTGGTGCTGGAAAAGCACAGCAGGTCAGGCAGCATCCGAGGAGCAGGAGAATCAACGTTTCGGGCATAAGCCCTTCATCAGGAATGCGGGAGGGGGACGGGGGCTGAGAGATAAATAGGAGGGTGCCGGTTGGGTTGGGTTGGGGTGGGGAAGGGAGCTGGGAAGGTGATAGGTCAGAAACAACACCTCCTCCTACTTCCCCCCTCAACCAAACCTCACCTCCCCTCACCAAACCAGCATCTCCCAGACCATCCACAACCTCATCACCTCAGGATATCTCCCATCTTCAGCTTCCATAGTCCGGGAACTCTGCACCGCCTGGCTCCAGCTTAAACTTCACAAAACTGACTGCCCCGGTCTCTGCCTGCTCCTTCCCTACCGAAGTTATCGTCTCATATCTCAACCCTGTCCTGTCCCCCTTCGTTCAGTATCTCCCCACATACATTTGAGACACCGCCCACGTCCCCCACCTCCTCCGGCCTCCAACGCCTCATCTTCACCATGGATATCCAAACCCTCTACACCTCCATCCGCCATGACCAGGGCCTCCCAGCCCTCCGTTTCTTCCTCTCCCGCTGACCCAACCTGTACCTTTCCACTGACACACTGCCTCGACTGGTCCTCACCCTCAACGACTTCTCCTCCCAATCCTCCCACTTCCTCCAGACCAAAGGGGTAGCCATGGGCACCCGTATGGGCCCCAGCTATGCCTGTCTCTTTGTCAGCTACGCAGAACAGTCCATCTTCCACAGCTTCACCGGCACCACTCCCCACCTCTTCCTCCGCTACATCGGTGCCTGCATCAGTGCCACCTCGTGCTCCCATGAGGAGGTTGAGCAGTTCATCAACTTCACCAACACCTTCCACCCCGACCTCGTGTCCACCTGGACCATCCCAGACACCTTCCTCTCCTTCCTGGGTCTCTCTGTCTCCATCTCCAGTGACTGACTCAACACGGACATCTACTTCAAACCCACAGACTTCCATAGCTACCCCGACGACACCTCCTCCCACCCTCTCTCCTTGCTCCCAATTCTTCCCACCTCTGCCATATCTGCTCCCAGGAGGACCAAACCCACTTCAGGACATCCCAGATAGCCTCCTAATTCAAGGCCCGGAAATTTCTCCTCCCACGTGACCAATAATGCCCTCCAGCGCGTCTCCTTCCCTTACTCCACCTCCACCCTTGAACCCCACCCCTCCCTGCTCCTCGGATGCTGCCTGACCTGCTGTGCTTTTCCAGCACCACACTCTCTTGACTCTGATCTCCAGCATCTGCAGCCCTCACCAACTCAGTACTGGCAGGTAGAGCACAGGGTACAATGCAGAGTAAAACTCCCTCTACTCTGTCCTGCCACCCCCCAACCCCATTAATCACTCCCAGGACTGGGACAGCATGGGGTTACATAAAGCTCCCTCTACACTGTCCCCATCAAACACTCCCAGGACAGGGACAGCACAGGGTTAGGTACATACAGAGTAAAGCTTCCTCTATACTGTCCCAAGCAAACACTCCCAGGACAGGGACAGCACAGGGTTAGGTACATACAGTGTAAAGCTCCCTCTACACTCTACACAGTGTAGCTCCCTCTACACTGTCCCCATCAAACACTCCCAGGACAGGGACAGCATGAGGTTAGATACAGAGTAAAGCTCCCTCTAAACTGATTCCCCCCTCCCCCAATCAATCACTCCCAGGACAGGGACAGCACAGGATTAGATACAGAGTAAAGCTGTCTCTACACTGTCCACCCATCAAACACTCCCAGGACAGGGACAGCACAGGGTTAGGTACATACAGTGTAAAGCTCCCTCTACACTCTACACAGTGTAGCTCCCTCTACACTGTCCCCATCAAACACTCCCAGGACAGGGACAGCATGAGGTTAGATACAGAGTAAAGCTCCCTCTAAACTGATTCCCCCCTCCCCCAATCAATCACTCCCAGGACAGGGACAGCACAGGATTAGATACAGAGTAAAGCTGTCTCTACACTGTCCACCCATCAAACACTCCCAGGGACAGGGACAACACGGGGTTAGATACAGAGTAAAGCTCCCTCTACACTGTCCCCCATCAAACACTCCCAGGACAGGGACAGCACCGGGTTAGAGACAGACTAAAGCTCCCTCTACACTGTCCCCCATCAAACACTCCCAGGACAGGGACAGCACGGGATTAGATACAGAGTAAAGCTCCCTCTACACTGTCCCCCATCAAACACTCCCAGGACAGGGACAGCACGGGGTTAGATACAGAGGAAAGCTCCCTCTACATTGTCCCCCATCAAACACTCCCAGGGACAGGGACAGCATGGGGTTAGATACAGAGTAAAGCTCCCTCTACATTGTCCCCCATCAAACACTCCCAGGGACAGGGACAGCATGGGGTTAGATACAGAGTAAATCTCCCTCTACACTGTCCCCCCATCAAACACTCCCAGGACAGGGACAGCACAGGGTTAGATACAGAGTAAAGCTCCCTCTACATTGTCCCCCATCAAACACTCCCAGGGACAGGGACAGCATGGGGTTAGATACAGAGTAAATCTCCCTCTACATTGTCCCCCATCAAACACTCCCAGGGACAGGGACAGCATGGGGTTAGATACAGAGTAAATCTCCCTCTACACTGTCCCCCCATCAAACACTCCAGGTCTGTCTGTCCTGTGGGTCTCGAACCATTTGGGGATGGACTATGATGTGTGAGCAGGAGCCATGCAGTCTGCGGGGATCAGGACAGAGAGAGAGAGAGGGTTTCTATCTGAACTACAGGAGCCCAGCTCCAAGGGGTGACAGGTTGCTGGCTGTGTCCGCACTGACTGACAGGGGTCAGTGCCCAGGAGGTAGCTGGACCTGGATCATGGCAGTGAGGAGCAGTTGGCATGCCCTAGCGGCCTGACTTCTGCTTCTAGGCGGCAGCACTGTGCTGGGAAAACCGTCGTGGGACGCACGCAATCAAACGTGGCCAGTTTTTAATTCCCACTTCCTTATTACCTATTCCAAAGTCTAACAGTCATCTCCCTGTGTCCGTCAGCAGCTGATGCTAATGTGCAGGTATTTCCCTGAACCGACAAGGAGATTTGCATGAATTGTGCACGCTCCTCGCAATTCCCAGACCTGTTCCCTGACCAACAGCTCATCATTTAGCATGGATACATCCAGCACAGACACAGACTCTTCGGTCCAACCACTCCATGCCAACCATTATCCCAAACTACATTAGTCCCACACCTGCCTGCTCCTGATCTATATCCCTCCAAACCTTTCCTCTTCATGCGCTTATCTCAGTAGCTCAGTATGTTGTAAGTGTGGCCTCATCCTCTGGAAGTTTATTCACACACGAATGTGTAAAAGATTTGCTCCCCCTGCTTTGTTTTTTTAAAATGTCTCCCCTCTCACCTCCAAAACATTACCCCCTAGCCCCAATCCTAGGGAAAAGACACCTGTCATTAAGGAGGAGAAAGTGAGGACTGCAGATGCTGCAGATCAGAGTCTAGATTAGAGTGTGGTGCTGGAAAAGCACAGCAGGTCAGGCAGCATCCGAGGAGCAGGAAAAGCGACGTTTCGGGCAAAAGCAGGAAACATCAATTTTCCTGCTCCTCGGATGCTGCCTGACCTGCTGTGCTTTTCCAGCACCACACTCCAACCACCTGCCATTAACCCTATTTCTACCCCTCACGATTTTATAAATTTCCATAAGGTCACCTCTCAACCTCCTACCCTCCGGTGAGAAACCTCTCAGCCTATCTCCTCGGGGGTGGAGTCGGAGGTAGATAGGATAGTGAAGAAGGCGTTTGGTATGCTTTCCTTTATTGGTCAGAGTATTGAGTACAGGAGTTGGGAGGTCATGTTGTGGCTGTACAGGACATTGGTTAGGCCACTGTTGGAATATTGTGTGCAATTCTGGTCTCCTTCCTATCGGAAAGATGTTGTGAAACTTGAAAGGGTTCAGAAAAGATTTACAAGGATGTTGCCAGGGTTGGAGGATCTGAGCCACAGGGAGAGGCTGAACAGGTTGGGACTGTTTTCCCTGAAGCGTCGGAGGCTGAGGGGTGCCCTTATAGAGGTTTATAAAATCATGAGGGGCACAGATAGGATAAATAGACAAGGTCTTTTCCCTGGGGTGGGGGAGTCCAGAACTAGAGGGCATAGGTTTAGGGTGAGAGGGGAAAGATATAAAAGAGACCTAAGGGGCAACTTTTTCACACAGAGGGTGGTACGTGTATGGAATGACCTGCCAGAGGAAGTGCTGGAGGCTGGTACAATTACAGCATTTAAGAGGCATCTGGATGGGTATATGAATAGGAAGGGTTTGGAGGGATATGGGCAGGGTGCTGGCAGGTGGGACTAGATTGGGTTGGGATATCTGGTCGGCATGGACGGGTTGGACCGAAGGGTCTGTTTCCGTGCTGGACATCTCTATGACTCTATGACTAGGGGGTAGATTTTTAAGGTCAGAGAAGAAAGATTTAAAAAGGACTTGAGGGGCAACGTGTTTAAGCAGAGGGTGGTTCGTGTGTGGAATGAGCTTTCATAGGAAGCGGTGGATGTGGGTATGGTTACAACATTTAAAAGACATTTGAAGAGGTACATGAATAAGAAATGTTTGGAGGAATATGGGCAGAGCAGAGGCAGATGGGACTAGTTTAGTTTGGAAACGTGGTTAGCATGGCTTGGTTGGGCCAAAGGGCCTGTTTCTATGCTGTATGAGTCTATGACTCTAGTACCACCCCACCCAGGAATGAATTTACAATGGACTGAACATCATTGACCCATGATTAATGTTCGAGCGGTGAATGTACGTGGCAGTTTTTATGAGCTCTGTTTGGATTTATTGCCAGCATTTGTGTCGTAAGAGCTGAGGAGCTGAGAAAAAATTCAGGTACAAAGAACACAGAAATGACAGTGCTCTCATTTAGATGGGCATAACTCTTATTGCTTTCCACTGGGGTAGTGTCACAGAGTCATCCGGCACTGAAAGAGACCCTTCGGCCCAACCAGCCCGTGCCGACCACAATCCCAAACTAAACTAGTCCCACCTGCCTGCTCCTGGCCCAGATCCCTCCAAACCTTTCCTAGTCATGGACCTATCCAGTAGATGCAGGAAGGATGTCTCCACCCGGCCAGCTGAGGAAGGGGTGGGGCCTAGTTAACCAGGCGCAGAGTCTCAGGATCAGGAGCTATTTCGGACTGAAACGTGGAGGAATTTCTTTGGAATCTTTGGAAATCTCTACCCCAGAGTTAAAAGTCACACAACACCAGGTTACAGTCCAACAGGTTTATTTGGAAACACTGGCTTTTGGAACGGTGCTCCTTCTGAACCACCTGATGAAGGAGCGTCGCTCCGAAAGCTAGTGCTTCCAATTAAACCTGTTGGTCTATAACCTGGTGTTGTGTGATTTTTAACTTTGTCCCCCCCCCCCCCCCCCCCCCCAAGTCCAACACCCGGGGTCTCCAAATCATGACTATCCCGGCACGCAGTGGAAGGTCAGTGATTGTGTCCGAAGGGAATGTGGTGATAACGCAGCGTTGAGTGAGATGGTTCAGAGACTCTGCAGGAGGCCCGAGGAGGCCCGAGCGGCCTGTTTCCGCTGACACAGTGTGCTGACTGCAGATGCGAGCCCGAGAACAGGGAATGGGAAAAAAACCTAGTGATCAGAAGAAGGCCCCCACAACACATTGGTGCCTGACACCACAGTGGCTCAGTGGTTAGCACTGCTGCCTCACAGCGCCAGGGACCCGGGTTCAATTCCTGCCCTGGGTGACTGTCTGTGTGGAGTTTGCACATCACCAGCAACCATCACCGCTGGTCACAGGGTTCCAGTCCAAAAAGCAACCTCCCCCCCCTCCCCCCCCCCTCCCCCGACCATCACTCTCCGTCTCTGACAGTGAAGCCAATTTTGTACTCAGTTGGTAATCGGAGACCAATTGCTTTGGTCTGTTCAACAGTCCGCATACTCTGGGAGTAGAGTTCAGAAGCCCTGGCTAAGTGATTACAGAATTGTTACTCTGCAGGAGGAGGCCCATCGGCCCATCACAGGCACTTCCAATGAGCATCGCTACCGAGTGGATAGGAACTCCTGGGCTGAACGGCCCACTCTCCCAGCCGCCCATGAGTCCCGGAAAGCTGCGTCTCCGACAGTGCCGCCCCTCAGTGCTGACACCACCCAAGTGGGGGAACAGATTTTGTGTGTGTGTGTGAGTCTCTGGAGTGAGGCTTGAACCTATGACCCTTTGACTCAGGTGCAGTAGTGCTCACCGTTGTATCATGCTGGTAATCACTTGTGATCCATACCATAAACGCAATAAAAAAAAAACGCCCTTCTTGGAAACTCCATTTCCTTCTGATAATTTAATGCATAATTCTTCCTGTATGGTTTCATCCCTTTCTGTCAAAATTCCTCTGACACTAAAGCACTCCTTGAGTTTCACCTTGACCAGAAATTTAACTTTACCTGCTGTACTAATACCATGGCCAGAAGAGCAGATCAAAGGCTAGGAAGCCTAGAACCGACCTTCTCATTCCCCTGTCTATCGTCTACAGGGCATGTGAGGTATTGCATTTTGGTAATACAGGGACTGGACTCATGCTATTAAAAGTAGGGCCCAGGATAGTGTTGTAGAACAGGGAGACTGAGGGGTTTAGGTATATAATTCTTTGAGGTTTGCTTCATGTATAGACAGGTTTGTTAGGAGGGTATTCAGCAAGCCTGCCTTCATCGCTCAGAGCTTTGAGCATCGGAGTTGGGACGTTGTGTTGTGGTTGTACAGCACGTTGTGAGGTCTCTTTTAGGGTACTGTTCTGGTCGCCCTTTTAGATTAGATTAGATTAGATTCCCCAGGGTGTGGAAACAGGCCCTTCGGCCCAACAAGTCCACACCGACCCTCCAAAGAGTAACCCACCCAGACCCATTCCCCTACCCTATATTTACCCCTGACTAATGCACTAGCACTATGGGTGATTTAGCACGGCCAATCCACCCTAACCTGCACACCTTTGGATTGTGGGAGGAAACCGGAGCACCCGGAGGAAACCCATGCAGACACGGGGAGAATGTGCAAACTCCACACAGACAGTCGCCTGAGGCTGGAATCGAACCTGGGACCCTGGTGCTATGAGGCAGCAGTGCTAACCACTGAGCTACCGTGCCCCCCCCCCTGTTACAGGAAGGTTACAGGAGAGGATTCAGTCAATAGAGGGTTTGAGATCTGACTGGAAAGACTGGGACTGTTTTTCACTGGAGCGTAGGACGTTGAGGGGTCACCTTTTTGAGGTTTATAAAATCACGAGGGTTATAGATAAGGGGAATGACCAGGGTCTTTTGCCTAGGGTGGGGGGGATTTCAAAACTATTTTTAAGATGAGAGGAGAAAGATTTAAAATGGACATTGGGGCAACCTTTTAACACAGAGGGTGGTTCGGGTGTGGAATGAACTGCCAGAGGAAGTGGTGGATGTGGGTAGAGTTACAACGTTTAAAAGACATTCAGATAGGTACATGGGTAGGAAAGGTCTGTTCCAGGCTCAGGCAAGTGGGACTAGCTTAGTTTGGGATTCTAGTTGGCATGGACTGGTTAGACCGAAAGGTCTGTTCCCATGCTGTGTGACTCTCAGTCAGGAGTATGATGGAATATTCCTGACTTGTTGAGGGCAGCTCCAATAACGCTCAACAAAATCTGACACCATTCCAGGACAAAGCAGTCTGCTCGACTCGCACCAGATCTAATACCGTCAACTATCCACTCCATCCACCATCGACGCACAGTCGCAGTAGTATGTACCGTCTACAAGATGCACCCCTGCACCTGCCAAACCCACAGCCACTTCCATCCAGAAGGACAAGGGCAGCAGATACATGGGAACGCCACCCCCCCTCGCAAGTTCCCCTCCGATCCACTCTCCCTCCTGACTTTGGAAATGCGTAGCCATTCCTTCAGTGTCGTTGAGTCAAGATGCTGGAACGTCCTCTCCCCAGGGGCACTATGGGAGTTCCTCCAGCTGTTCAAGATGGTGGCCTCGCCACCGCCTTCTCAAGGGGCAATTAATGCTGTGCCCAGCCAACGGCACCTAAATCCTGTCAGTGAAATAAAAATCAATGAGTAAAAACCCCTTCTCCCATCCCGACCCATTTTCTCTTTTGGAATAGTCAAACAGGAAGGAAACCTCAGGTTCAAAAGCGACAGAGAACATTCCAAAAAAAATTCCTCTCCTTTGATCTCCAGTGATCTGTGCCAGCAAATTGACCATGTGTTATGGAATCACAGACACAACAGTACAAGAAACAGCCCAATGGGTCATTCCAGTAAATCAATGAGGGGTTAGCCAGTCTAATCCCTCTTCCCATTAATTGGTCCATATCTCTGCAGATCCTGACACCCTTTAAATGCATTGAGGGTTTGAACCATCTGAGGCAAGGATTTCCATCCTCTAAGTCGAAAACAACTTCCTCGTCTTCCCTCTACTAGAAACAGGGGCAGGGCATTCAGACCATTACACTGTCATGGCTGAGCGATCCCTTCAATGCCCTTTACCCAAGTCCCCATTACCCTGTGTGCTCCTGGTAACCAGAAATCTCTCAATCTTACCCAAAACACACTCAAAGACTGAGCTCCTGCAGCCCTCCGTGAGCAGGTCTACAACACTCTGAGTAAACAAGTTGCAATTCATCACAGGCCTGAGTTTTAAAAATCTGTTGTGGTTCTGCTCAATGTTTGTGAGAAGATTTGTCGCTCGGGTGCTCGTTAAAAATCTGTGCCCCTAATCTTTGACTCTCTGCTGAGTTAAAGGGATCCCTTCCCCACCATTCTGTTCAGGCCCCACAGGAACCGCAATCAAATTTCCCATCAGCCGTCTCTGCTCCAAGCTGAGCAGTTATCTGGGCAGACGCACTCCTTCAAGATAGCATGATCTCTCCACAACCCACCCCGCCCTCTGGGTAAAGGGTGACGCAATCCCAGCTGAGGCCCACGCTAGTTTGTGTCATTCATTCCCAAGCTGGCTGGTCGAGGCTGGTATTTATTACCTATCACTAACCGCTCTTGAACTGACTGACTCACTCAGCCGTCTGAGAGCGGAATTCAGGGTCAATGTGTGGCTCGCTGTGAGCTGAGAGCCAAGTGTAGGCCAAAGCCCCTGTAAGGTTGGCAGATTTGCTTCCCTGAAGGGCGTTAGTAAACTGGATGGGGCTTTTCAACTATCTGGTTCATTACAGATACTAATTCCTTTAATTGCAGTTGTATTAATCAATTTCATTTAAGTGACCCAGTTGCTTTGATTGGATTTGAACCCATATCTCCAGAGCATTGGACCAGGCCTCAGCCTTACTGGTACAGCAATGTAACCTAATGTTAATATTGTTGGGAGACCTCTCGTTGCTTAAAGTGTGATCGTTAGCCTTGCCTGCCTGTGTAGATAGAGAGGCTGGTGAAGGTGGCTAGGTCAATGGAACACAATCTTAAGTGAAAAGCCTTGCCAAGCGAGAAGCTGATATCAGAATCCCTTTAGGAATTCAATCCACATGAGTGTGAGGCGATGCATTTTGGGTGGCACGCTGGCTCAGTGGTGAGCACTGCTGCCTCACCGCTCCAGGGACCCGGGTTCGATCCCAACCTCAGGCGACTGTCTGTGTGGAGTTTGCACATTCTCCCCCCCCGTGTCTGCGTGGGTTTCCTCCCACAGTCCAAAGATGTGCACATTATGATGGATTGGCCATGGGAAATTTTCCCATAGTGCTCAGGGATGTTTGGGCTAGGTGAATTATTAAGGAATAATGCAGAGTAATAGGGGAGGGGAATGGGTTTGGGTAGGATACGCTTCGGAGGGTCGGTGTTCACGTGTTGGGCCGAAGGGCCTGTTTCCACACTGTAGGGATTCTATAAACAAGGCAAGGGAATACATGATGGACAGTAGGACCCTGGCAAACACTGAGGATCAGTGTGCAAGTCCACCAGTACAGGTTAGATTAGATTAGATTCCCTACAGTGTGGAAACAGGCCCTTCGGCCCAACAAGTCCACACCAACCCTCCGAAGAGTAACTCAACCAGACCCTTTTTCCCCCTGACTAACGCACCTAACCTGTGGGCAATTTAGCATGGCCGATTCACCTGACCTGCACGTCTTTGGACTGTGGGAGGAAACCGGAGCACCCGGAGGAAACCCACACAGACACGGGGAGAATGTGCAAACTCCACACAGTCAGTCGCCCGAGGCTGGAATTGAACCCGGGTCCCTGGCGCAGTGAGGCAGCAGTGCTAACCACTGAGCCACCATGCCACCCCAAAAAGGTATCAGAATATAACATGTTAATAAGGCATAGGGCTTACTTAGCTTTATTAACCAAGGGATAGAGTTTAAGAGCTTATGGTGGAATTGTATAAAATGTTGGTTAGGCCACAGCTAAAGTATTGCTTGCAGTTCTCAAATTTCACATCGTAAAGTAAAGATAAACTCCCCATAGTCCAAGCAGATCATGGAACTGGTCTCACCACCAACTGGTGGTGGTTTAACCTGACGGTGACCACGCCTCAGGTGAGGGGACAGGTTGAGAAGGAGAATCCTTCACAGTTACGTCACTGAGCAGAAACTGAAAGCACTCCATTGGCATCATTGTGCATTGCAAACTAGCCATCGAAGATAACGAAACCCTGTCAATCCCCATTCTAGGAAGCAGGTGATAGCACTGGACAGGTTACAGAGAAGATTTACCAGGATGTTGCCCTGGGGCTGGAGGGATTTACCAGGATGTTGCCCTGGGGCTGGAGGGATTTACCAGGATGTTGCCCTGGGGCTGGAGGGATTTACCAGGATGTTGTCCTGGGGCTGGAGGGATTTACCAGGATATTGCCCTGGGGCTGGAGGGATTTACCAGGATGTTGCCCTGGGGCTGGCGGGATTTACCAGGATGTTGCCCTGGGGCTGGAGAGATTTACCAGGATGTTGCCCTGGGGATGGAGAGAGTTACCAGGATGTTGCCCTGGGGTTGGAGGGATTTACCAGGATGTTGTCCTGGGGCTGGAGGGATTTACCAGGATATTGCCCTGGGGCTGGAGGGATTTACCAGGATGTTGTCCTGGGGCTGGCGGGATTTACCAGGATGTTGTCCTGGGGGTGAAGGGATTTACCAGGATGTTGCCCTGGGGCTGGAGGGATTTACCAGGATGTTGCCCTGGGGCTGGAGGGATTTACCAGGATGTTGCCCTGGGGTTGGAGGGATTTACCAGGATGTTGTCCTGGGGCTGGAGGGATTTACCAGGATATTGCCCTGGGGCTGGAGGGATTTACCAGGATGTTGTCCTGGGGCTGGAGGGATTTACCAGGATATTGCCCTGGGGCTGGAGGGATTTACCAGGATGTTGCCCTGGGGCTGGCGGGATTTACCAGGATGTTGCGCTGGGGCTGGAGGGATTTACCAGGATGTTGCCCTGGGGCTGGAGGGATTTACCAGGATATTACCCAAGGGCTGGAGGGATTTACCAGGATGTTGTCCTGGGGCTGGAGAGATTTACCAGGATGTTGCCCTGGGGCTGGAGGGATTTACCAGGATGTTGCCCTGGGGCTGGAGGGATTTACCAGGATGTTGTCCTGGGGCTGGAGGAATTTACCAGGATGTTGCCCTGGGGCTGGAGAGATTCAGTGTTGAAGAGAGATTGGACAGACTGGGAATGTTTTCCTTTGAGTAGAGGGGATTGAGAGGGGAGCTGGTTGAGATGGATCAAGTTGAGGGGCACAGGCAGGAAGAACCTTATCTCTTTGGGGAATTACAGGGGGGGGGGAGAGCGGGGGGAATAGATTTAAGGGAAGGTGCAGGAGGCTTCCAGGAGATGTGGAGACAATCGATTTCTCCCAGAGGAGTGTGAAAGTGGAACTCGCTGTCTGTGAGGAGGGTAGGCGCAGAAGTCTTCAGAACATTTATCAAGTGTTTAGTTGTGATGCTAAGACATACATCATCATCATCGTCGTCATCATCATCAGCGGCCCATCGTAGATGAGGGGGATTCACTTCCACCCTCAGCGCAAGTTGTGTAGGTGGCTGTACACACTGATACCGCTACGGCAGGGGCAGGTTGTGGTCATGGAGGGGGTGGGTGGGGTGTTGGTGTGGCAGCGTGCCCCTTCCTCCTTTTCCCCGACGGCAAGTCTCGAGGTGCTCCACACCTTCCTCCCATTTGGATGGTCTCGGGCCAGAGATTCCTGGGGAAGAGTGTGTGGGAACGCTGCACTTCCCCATTGAGGCCCTTGAGGGGCATCCTCTGTCCGCTTGGGGCTGGCCTGCCGTTTCGGAGGACTCCTGGTCGGGGACTCTCGTGTGGGTCACATGGACGACGTGCCCAGCCCCCCATCGTAGTCAGTCGAGGCAGGGAGGAGGGGGGTCAGTGCCTCGATATTGGGGATATTGGCTTGGTCGAGGATACTGGTGTTGGTGACTCTATCTTCCCAGCGGATTTGCAGGATGTAGCTCAGTCAGGATTGGTGGGACCGCTCCAGCACTTTGAGGAGCCCGCTGTCGACAGTCCGTATCTCAGAGCCATCCAGGAGGGTGGGAACCACCATAGTCCTGTATACCATGAGCTTGGTGTCAGATCTGATGTTATAGTCCTTGAAGACATACAAGGGTATGGGCCAACTGCTGGGAAATGGGGTAAGAATAGTGAGGTGACTGTTTTTGACTGGCATGCAAGCAATGGGCAGAAGGGCCTTTTCCTGTAGAGATCCACACCTTTCTCGTGTAAAACACTGCAGAGACATGGAACCTCTCTACCACTAAACATAGCGACGACTTGTTTAATTAATCGATTCAAAATCTGATAAAAAGCCAAGGACATTAAGTGACGCAAAGCCAAGATGGATGGCATTAAGACAATCTCATTGGCTCTCATTTCCTCTGGGGGCTCCGGTTTCCTCCCACACTCCAAAGATGTGCAGGTTAGGGTGAATTGGCCACACTAAATTGCCCGTAGTGTTAGGTGCAGTAGTCGCAGGGAAATGGGTCTGGGTGGGTTACTCTTTGGAGGGTCGGTGAGGACTAGTTAGGCCGAAGGGCCTGTTTCCACACTGTAGGGAATCTATTCTGATCTAAAAGAAGCAGATGGGAGGCAATGGGGGTTTCATCGTGAAACGATTAACTCTACAGACCCAGGTAGTGTTCTGGGATATCTGAGTTGGAATCCCACTGGGGTAAATGGTGGAATTTGAACTCAGTTAAAAAATAAATCTGGAATTAAGAGTCTAATTGTCAGATTTATTTTTTAAAAAATGCACCCAGATCAGTAATGCCATTGAGAGAAAGGAAATCTGCTGTCCTTACACAGTCTGACCTATGTGTGACCCAGTCCTGATGAAGGACTTCTGCCCGAAACGTCGATTTTCCTGCTCCTCGGATGCTGCCTGACCTGCTGCGCTTTTCCAGCGCCGCTCTGATCTAAACTATGTGTGACTCCAGATCCACAGCAATATCGGGGACTCTTCACTGCACTGTGGGCGATTAGGGACGGGCTAATTAATGCAGGACTAGCCAGTGATGCCCACATCGCGTGAATGTCATACAGCAAAGGCAAAAGGAACTTTCATACCGGGAGTCACAGCGATAGCTGGGGTAGGGCTGGACAGGGAAATTGCAAAGCTCTGGAGATATAGGAGAGGTGTGGGTGACAAGAGGGACGACTTGGATGGATGTTTCAAAGGGTCAGGACGAGAACAATGGGGTTGGGTTGAACATGTGAAGACTGGGCTAGTGCCAAGACGGAAACTGAGTTTGACAGAGACCTTTGGACGCCCCGTTATCGGCTCGGGTTAGTGCTGGGCTGTGATTTAATCCTCCTGGAGGTTAATGTGTGCAATAAAACCATACCAAGATGCAATTAAAGATTGGTAAGGCCACACCTTTGGTGATTAAGCGCCTTTAAAGCTGCCAGTGACCCTCGGGTGCTGCTATTTTGTCACGCCCCGAGACTGTGGGTGCTGCAAATGGGCCGCTCCAAGTTCCAATTTTTGAAGACTTTGGCTTTTCTCGCGTTGAGTGTCGGGCATGTGAGGTGAGTATCCAGAATCAACTCATTGGCAGGGGGGAGGGTGGTCTTGTTGTTGACTCGTCCCTCACTCTTCTGGTCGAGATTTGAGTTGGATGTCGTCCCTCTCTGCCCGGACTGGGCTGGCGTTTCCCCAATTTGTTCACGGTTATGTCAGGCGGAGTTGCCATCACCTCACTGGCCCACACCATCACCAGCTTGTGAGCTCCAAGGGCGAGGGAGGCCTCACTGGGATACCCCGGCTGTTCACATTCCAAGGAAGGCTCACCGTGTCCGAAACGTCAACTCTGACCTCTCCCCACAGATGCTGCCAGGGCCTGCTGAGCTTTACCAGCAACTTCTTGTCGAGTTATCCCCCCCCCCCCCCTTCACTGATGACTTGTTAAAATAAAATTTCCGAGGAGGTAAGCCATAGCTAGCAAGCCTGGCGGCACAGCGGCTCAGTGGTTAGCACTGCTGCCTCACAGCACCAGGGTCCCAGGTTCGATTCCAGCCTCGGGCGACTGTCTGTGTGGAGTTTACACATTCTCCCCGTGTCTGCGTGGGTTTCCTCTCACAATCCAAAGGTGAATTAGCCATGTTAAATTGCCCCATAGTATTAGATACATTAGTCAGAAGGAAATGGGTCTGGGTGGGTTACTCTTCGGAGGATCAGTGTGGACTGGTTGGGCCGAAGGGCCTGTTTCCACACTGTAGGGAATCTAATCTTATAACATTGAGAAGGTGGGGATGAGGAACCTTCGCAGTGCTCTCCTGGGTTTTGACTCAGTCACAGTAAAGAATTAAAAGCAGGAGGAGGCCACTCGGCCCCTCTGGCATTCGATAAACTCATGGCTGAGTAAACTGTGGTTTCAACTGCTTGTTTCTGTGACCCCTTTTTTAGCCGAGAACCCATCTCCGTCCAAAGTATCCGATGATCTCCATCTCCACAGGTCTCTGTGATCACATGACCCTCTGAGAGAAAAGGAAATCTCTCTCTTATCGATCAAAAATTCATTTAAATAAGCTTTACAAGCACCCAACCTCCACTTACTTTCTAGGGAAAAGAAACCTAAAAACTAACGACCCTCTGAGAGTAGAAACGTTTCCCCGTCTCCTTCCTCAACTGGCCGGCACATTTCTGTGTTGTAGTCTCATCACTTAAAAGCAAGCAAGCAAGAGGAAATGTCATGCGAGCTTTGCCCCCGTTGTCACTGAGATTTAAAAGCTACCATTACTGAGAGTGATTCAAAGTGTACAGTTTGAATAACGTGTTTCTTCTGAATCATAGTCTCACTCAGCATTACCACTGCACTCTGTTCCCAGCCAGATATAGACCCATTTATATAATTCAGTCACTTCCAAATGTGGCTGGGCACTGTCATCCCACTAATTGCTTGGAAGAGGCTCTTGCTATGTTGGCAAGTGCAGCGGCTGTCCTGCACACAGCGATCTCCCAGCCTCAGCACCACACTGAAGGATTACTTTCATCTGCTCTTGAACTGGAGCTGCTCTTCCAAGGGAGCTCTGCTGACCCTGGAACTGGGAATGTTTGCTTGCTGTTCCCAGTAGGTAGCTGGCAGTCAGTCTGTGTGTGGGACAGGTGGGAGAGTTTCAGAGTTTCAGTCAGTGACAGTGGGGCTGATGGAGATAAAAATGTAATTACACAACCTTGGTGTCTGTATATCTGTGTGTGTGTGTCTGTGTGTGTGGGTGTGTGTGTGGGTGTGGGTGTGTGTGTGGGTGGGTGTGTGTGTGTGGGTGTGGGTGTGGGTGGGTGTGTGTGTGTGGGTGTGTGTGTGTGGGTGTGTGGGTGTGGGTGTGTGTGGGTGTGTGTGTGTGGGTGTGGGTGTGTGGGTGTGGGTGTGTGTGTGTCTGTGTGTGTGGGTGTGTGTGTGTGGGTGTGTGGGTGTGGGTGTGTGTGGGTGTGTGTGTGTGGGTGTGGGTGTGTCTCTATGCATGTGTCTATGAGTGTGTGTGTGTCTGTGAGTGTGTGTGTGTGAAAGTGTGTGTGTGTGCGCGCATGTGAAACAGTGTATGAGTGTGTGTGAGAGAGAGAGAGTGTGTGTGAGAGAGAGAGTGTGTGTGAGAGTGAGTGTGTGTGTGTGAGAGAGAGTGAGTGTGTGTGTGAGAGTGAGTGTGTATGTGAGAGAGTGTGTGTTTGTGTGTGAGAATGAGCGTGTGTGTGAGAGAGAGTGTGTGTGTGAGAGAGTGTGTGTGAGAGAGTAAATGTGTATTTGAGAGTGCGTGTGATAGTGTGTGTGAGAGAGAGAGTATGTGAGAGAGTGTGTGTTTGTGTGAGAATGAGTGTGTGTGAGAGAGAGAGTGTGTGTGTTTGTGTGTGTGTGAGAGTGTGTGTGTGAGAGTGTGTGTGAGAGAGTAAGTGTGCATGTGAGAGTGTGTGTATGAGAGTACATGTGTCTGTGTGAGAGAGTGAGTGTGTATATGAGAGTGTGTGAGAGAGTGTGTGTGAGAGAGAGGGTGTGTGTGTGAGAGAGAGTGTGTGTGAGAGAGTGAGTGTGTGTGAGAGAGTGAGCGTGTATGTGAGAGAGAGCAAGTATGTGTGTGTGTGAGAGAGCAAGTATGTGTGTGTGTGAGAGAGCAAGTATGTGAGTGTGTGTGAGAGAGTGAGTGTGAGAGAGTGAGTGTGTGTCTGTGTGAGAGAGAGAGTGAGTGTATGTGTGAGAGAGAGTGAGTGTGTGTGTGTGCCTGTGTGTGAGAGAGAGAGAAAGAGAATGTGTCTGTGTGTGTATCTGTGTGTGCACTATCTCTGTATCTACTTAATCAGAAAATGGTGAACAGTGTGAGTGGGAACCGCTATGGTCAGTTGGCAGATCACACAGACACATTAATCTCGGGACAGTCTGATTGCTTGTATTCAAAATGTTTGATAGTACAGTACAGAAACAGGCCATTCAGCCTGACAGATCAATGTTGGCATTTACTCTTCCCCCATTTTACCTCACCCTATCTTCCTTTATTTAGCTTCCTCTTAGCATCTGTCCCACTTGCTTCCTTTGGACTGGGACAGTGACTTTTTGTAATTCACTCATGGATGTCACAACTTCTCTGACTAGGCAGAATTTGTTGCCCATCCCTAATTGCCCAGAGGATAGTTAAGAGTTAACCACATTGCTGTGGGTCTGGAGTCACATGTTGGCCAGACCAGGTAAGGATGGCAGATTTCCTTCCCTCACGGATAATAGGTTTTCCCGGTATTTGGCAATGGTGGTCACGAGACTCTTAACTTCAGATTATTTTTATTTAATTCAAATTCCACCCACGGCGAGATTCAAACCCAGGTCCCCAGAACATTGGCAGCACGGTGGCTCAGTGGTTAGCACTGCTGCCTCACAGCACCAGGGTCCCCGGTTCGATTCCAGCCTCGGGTGACTGTCTGTGTGGAGTTTGCACATTCTCCCCGTGTCTGCGTGGGTTTCCTCCGAGTGCTCCGGTTTCCTCCCACAGTCCAAAGATGTGCAGGTTAGGGTGGATCGGCCATGGGAAATTACCCATACAGTGTTCAGGGATGTGTAGGTTAGGTGCATTAGTCAGGGTAAATATAGGGTAGGGGAATGGGTTTGGGTGAGAGACTCTTCAGAGAGTCGATGTGGACTTGTTGAGCCAACTGGCCTGTTTCCACATTATAGGGATTCTATTAAAAAAAATTAGCTGAGTTTCTGGATTAATACTGTAAATAGTGAAAATACCACCAGCTCATCACTCCCCCTTTAACCCCCAGAATGGCAATCTGAGAATATTCCGGGAGGGGCAGTTTTAAATCCCGTAGCGGCTGGCAGAATTCCGTTAATAAAATGTGCAATATAAAGCCAGTCCCAGACTGGGACACCTTTTATTGATGGTTGCAAAAACACCCCACAGATTCGCGAAAGACCTTGAGGGAAGGGAAACGGATCAGTGTCTAGCCTACATGTGACTCCAGACCCACAGCAAAGTGGTTGACTCCGAACTGCCCTCTCAGGTCAAGGGGGGGCCAGGGACCTTGGGCCTTGCTAGCGGTGCCCATATCTGATGCGAAACATAAAGAGAGTTTTACAATCCTCATCAATGTGAAATCTCTGCTGTAAATTGGGGAAATTCTTGCTCAAATGAATATGGCGTACAGCACGGAAACAGACCCTTCGGCCCAACCCGTCCATGCCGACCAGATATCCCAACCCAATCTAGTCCCACTTGCCAGCACCCAGCCCTTATCCCTCCAAACCCTTCCTATTCATACACCCATCCAAATGCCTCTTAAATGTTGCAATTGTACCAGCCTCCACCACATCCTCTGGCAGCTCATTCCATACACACACCACCCTCTGTGTGAAAAAGCTACCCCTTAGGTCTCTTTTATATCTTACCTCTCTCATCTTAAACCTGTGCCCTCTAGTTTTGGACTCCCCAACCCTGGGGAAAAAGACCTTGTCTGTTCACCCTATCTCTGCCCATCATGATTTGGAGGTGCCGGTGTTGGACTGGGGTGTACAAAGTTAACTATCACACAACACCAGGTTATAGTCCAACAGGTTTATTTGGCAGCACTAGCTTTCAGAACGCTGCCCTGTATACTCCACAACCCCCTGGTGAAGGAGCAGCGCTCCGAAAGCTAGTGCTTCCAAATAAACCTGTTAGACCATAACCTGGTGTTGTGTGATTTTTAACCCTGTCCGTCGTGATTTTACAAACCTCTATAAGGTCACCCCTCAGCCTCCGACGCTCCAGGGAAAACAGCCCCATCCTGTTCGGCCTCTCCCTGTAGCTCAAATCCTCCAACCCTGGCAACATCCTTGTAAATCGTTTCTGAACCCTTTCAAGTTTCGCAACATCCTTCCTGTAGCAGGGAGAGCGGAACTGAACGCAGTATTCCAAAAAGTGGCCGAGCCAATATCCTGCACAGGCCACTTAATGAAGCCTCTTTGGAATTTTTTCCTCAGTGGAAGTTGGATCATTGAATGCAGTCAAGGCTGAGTTAGAGGGGTTTCTGATTGACAAGACAGTCAGGAGTTATTAGATTAGATTGCTTACAGTGTGGAAACAGGCTCTTCGGCCCAACAAGCCCTCACCGGCCCTCTGGAGAGCAGCCCACCCAGACCCATTCTCCTACACCTAACACTACGGGCAATTTAGCACGGCCAATTCACCCTGACCTGCACATCTTTGGACTGTGGCAGGAAACCGGAGCACCCGGAGGAAGCCCACGCAGACACGGGGAGAATGCGCAAACGCCACACAGACAGTCGCCTGAGGCGGGAATTGAACCCGGGTCCCTGGCGCTGTGAGGCAGCAGTGCTAACCACTGTGTCACCGTGCCGCCCTGGAGAGGCTGGGTGTACCTGGGGAAGGATGTGGGGGGAGGGGTGGTGGATGACAGGAACATGGAGCCAAGTGTTCAGTCAGGTCAGAAATGACCTTATCACACGGTAGAAGAGGTCCAAGAGGCCAAATGGCCCGCTTCAATTCCTTATGACTTGACATCTTAAGTGTCTTGTCAAGTGTGGGATGCCTGTTTTTTAATCTTATTGCTTCTGTAGGATGTGGCCTTCACTGACAAGGTGAACAATTATCCCCCTGTACTGAGTGATTTACTCAACCATTTCACAGGAACGGCAGCCGGGGTTTGAGGGTTTGAGCTGCAGGGAGAGGCTGAATAGGCTGGGGCTGTTTCCCCCTGGAGCGTCGGAGGCTGAGGGGTGAGGCTTGTAAAATCATGAGAGGGGCACGGATAGGGTGAATAGCCATGGTCTTTTTCCCCAGGATTAGGGGAGTCTAAAACTGGAGGATGTGGTGGAGGCTGGTACAATGACAACATTTCAAAGGCATCTGCATGGGTATATGAATAGGAAGGGGTTCAGAGGGATATGGGCCAATGGAACCAGATTTATTTAGGATACCTGGTCGGCGTTGAGAGTTGGACCGAAGGGTCTGTTTCCGTGCTGTATGACTCCGTTTGCTCTGCGGCGGCTGAGAGTCAGCCATGTTGGTGTGGGTCTGGAGTCACGTGTAGGCCAGACCAAGTAAGGGTGAAAGGTTCCCCTCCTTAAAGGAGGCATGTGAACCAGTTAGGGATTTTTTTTTTCTCACTCTCAGACAACAATCAGCCACCATTGTCAAGCTCCCCGTCACCAAAGCTAGACCTCGGTTCCAGATTTATTAATTTCGCCAGCGACTGTGACAAGATTTGAACCCATGATCCCACAGCATTGGCCAGGCCCATTGGGTTATGGGTCGAGTGGCATTCCACCACTGTTGCTTCTCCTTGCGCCCCCCCCCTCCCCCATCCCAAACCGATGTTGTTGGGTGAGCACACCAGGGACAGGCCCGTTGCCATGGAGATTTTACTTGACTGCCCCAGCGTTCAGGAATAACCCTGATCTTTTCCTTCTCTTCCCTTGCAGAACGTCTTCTCCCCAGGATTGCCATGGAGATGGCCCTGTTAAAGGTACGGTGGGGGCAGGGAGGCCGGGTGGGGAAGACATGACCGACAGTCAGGCAGCATTGGCATAGAGAACTGAGATGTCTCCTGCCTGAGGACTGGGAGACAGTTCAAGCCTTAACATCCTCAATGACTAGATTTCATTGAGAATAGCCAACTTGTACTCACTGGGTTTGTAATGGGTTACCAAACTAGCAAGGAGTCAAGATTAGAGTGGTGCTGGAATGAGGATGAGGTATTGCCTGAAACGTCGATTCTCCTGCTCCTCGGATACTGCCCGACCTGCTGTGCTTTTCCAGCACCACACTCTCGACTCTAATCTCCAGCAGTGCCCACTCTCGCTTACTTTAAACTAGCGCGGCGTTCCCGTTGCCAAGTGGGGGAAAGGGACAAATCTATGGAAAATGACAGACAAAACGGACGCAAAAAACGGAAATTGCTGGAAAAGCTCAGCAGGTCTGGCAGCATCCGGGGAGAGAAATCAGAGTTAATGTTTTGGGGTTGAGTGACCCTTCCTCGGAACTGTTCTGTCCTCAGTTCTGAGGAAGGGTCACTCAAGCCGAAACGTTAACTCTGATTTCTCTCCCCGGATGCTGCCAGACCTGCTGAGCTTTTCCAGCAATTTCTCTTTCTGATTTACAGCGTCCCCAGTTTCCTCAATTTTTACTCAGACAAAAATGGCTGGCCATTCCCTTCAGTGGGCCCCGTGCTAACCTGGAAATGACTCCAAATTTCAATTAGAGGAGTGCAGTAAAGCTGATCTATCCTCTTTAGGATAAAGTGAAAACTACCTTTTACCTTCCACTCTCCCGGGTACAGAGGGACTCTTACTGACATGACCTTGCTTTTCCCCAATTGATTACTGCTCTTAATCACAGCGAGAGCATTAGCACATGCACACGCCGAGTCAAGAGACCGGGATTCACATCCCATCCTCACGAGCAATGCATCATCATACGTTTGCACGGGTTACTTAGAAATTATTTAGTGTACACACATTCAACCGACAAAGCATTTGTAACACTAGCATTCCAACCTGACTCTTTCGAAGGTGAAAGTGGGTGCTGCAGATGCTGGAGATTAGAGTCAAGATTAAAGTCGTGTTGGAAAAGCAAGGGGCGGCACGGTGGCTCACTGGTTAGCACTGCTGCCTCACAGCACCAGGGACCCGGGTTCGATTCCAGCCTCAGGCGACTGTCTGTGTGGAGTTTACACATTCTCCCCATGTCTGCGTGGGTTTCGTCTGGGTGCTCCGGTTTCCTCCCACAGTCCAAAGATGTGCAGGTTAAGGTGAATTGGCCATGCTAAATTTGCCCATAGTGTTAGGTGTATTAGTCAGAGGGGAAACGGGTCTGGGCGGGTTACTCGTCGGTGTGGAACGCGTTGGGCCGAAGGGCCTGTTTCCACACTGTAGGGAACCTAATCTAAAAAAGTCAGCCAGCATCCGCTGAACAGGTCAATCGACATTTCGGGCAAAAGCCCTTCATCAGGAACACTTTCTAACCCAATCGCATCCGATGAACAGTCCCACCCCATCTATTCAGTCACACCACAATTTCCATCTCTTTCGCTATCGAGCCAGAAGGTTGTGGGTTCATGCCCTGTCCCAGGATTTTAGTGTGTAGTTGAGTCCCACACTCCCGGCCTTGAGGAAGAGCTGACGTGTCAGAGATTCCGTCTTTCCGGATGAGGTGATAAGTTGTTACCGCTCCCTCTTACAAACGTCCCCACGGCTCCTGTTGGGAGAAGAGACGTTGTGAGGGTGGTGGGGTGGGGTGAGTTCTCCGTAGTGTGTAAAGTGCCTAATTCCTAAACCTCAACCGACAGCGAAAACTGTCAAGACAAAAAAAAAACCCAAACGAACCGCAGATGCTGTAAATCACAAACAAAACACAGAAATTGCTGGAAACAAAGCTCTGAGGCAAGAAATCAGAGTTAACGCTTCAAGTCGAGTGGCCCCTTCCTCAATGTTAGGGTCACCTGACCCGAAATGTTAACTCTGCTGTCTCTCCACAGATGCTGAGCTTTTCCTGCAAGTTCAGTTTTTTGTAGCTGGAACTGCCATTCCCCCATCCCCATTTTAGTGGGAGCTTGCTGCTGCGTTTCTGATGTTCCAACGGCGTGCGTGTTTATCGTCTGTCCAGGATTTGGCCAAGGGATTACCTCTGTGCGGGTTCCACCTCCTTGGTTACAGTTCCCTCCTGGGGCCCAGGTTACTTGGTTGAAGTGAGTGCCCTTCCTGTTTGCAGATTACATCACACGCTGTGATTTCAACGATGACGCCAAACCCTACTGCGACTGGGTCCAACCGGTAGGCAGCGACGATGGAGACTGGGACCGCTCGAAAGGTTCGGTATTAACCAAGCCATCGGAGGACCATCCTGCACCTTGGGACGGGGCCAACAGGACAGGTAGGGAGGCACCCAAGTTGGGGCAGCGAGCTGGAATGGGCAAGTCATTCCTAGCCTTCAGCCGAGGGCCGGGAATGGGAGGCTCCCGTGAAACCCAATATGTTGCGATCTCGTGATGGAGACGCTCAGTCAGAACTGCAGGGCTGAAGGAGCGCTGTCTGTGTGGAGTTTGCACATTCTCCCCTGTGTCTGCGTGGGATTCCTCTGGGTGCTCCGGTTTCCTCCCACAATCCAAAGATGTGCAGGTTAGGGTGAATTGGCCGTGCTAAATTGTCCCATAGTGTTAGGTGGATAAGTCAGAGGGAAATGGGTCTGGGTGGGTCACTGTTCGGAGGGTCGGTGTGAACTGGTTGGGCCGAAGGGCCTATTTCCACACTGTAGGGAATCCAACCTTAGCTCATTCTCCCCACTCTCTAGCAGGAGAGATATCTCGTGAAGTCTCATTTGGATTTGTTGGTGACCTTCTTATACGGATGGCTGTATTGGACTGCCCTGGTTTGAGACGCATCCGTAGTCTTGAGGCTCCCCTCTCTGACTGTACTGCCCCCCTCCCCCATTCTGAACCTCTTTCTGCTCTGGCTTTGCCTTCTCTCAGAATGACCACTGGCGGGCTCCTCCCATTTCTTCACATGTTAATGTAGGTAGCTCTTCCACCCTCCCTTTCTCAGAGTCTTGACACCGTGTGAGTACTGATGACTGATTGACATATGTACCTGCATTGCTGCCTCACGGCGCCAGGGCCCCGGGTTCGATTCCAGTCTCGGGGGCGTCTGTCTGCGTGGAGCTTGCACATTCTCCCCGTGGGTTTCCTCCGCTCTCCTCCAAAGATGTGCAGGTCAGGCCACAGCGTTTAGAGATGTGTAGGCTAAGTGGATTAGCCATAAGAAATGGAGAGTTATGGTTGGATGGGGGGGGTGGATCTGGGTGGGAGGGTCAGTATGGACTTGATGGTCCGAATGGCCTGCTTCCGTGAAGTAGGGATTCAGTGATTCAACATCTCCTGACAGGTGCAAACACCTTCTCTACATCCATACGACCAAATTATTTTATAAAGACATCATCTCCTCTCAGCCTGTGCTGGAGAACGCAACCCAGTCCTTTCTATGATAGTTCTAAGCTCTCGGTCCCTTACTCTATCTATCATTCCACTCCACCTCCCCTAGCTCTCTACATCATTTTCTTATTATGAAGGCGAGAACTGGGGGCAGTATGAGTTAGCAGGGATCCACGGGAATGGTGTGGATCAGGAATTCCCAAATGCTTCCGAAGCTGATCCGATCTTGGGGCTCGAAAGTTTTGGCCGTTGAGCGGTAAATTGGAGGGGGCGGTGATCGATGGGAAGAGGTGGATAAAGACTAGCATGAAACCTGTTGGGCTGAATGGCCTGCTGTCGTGCTGTGTCTATTCGGTCACAGAGCTCCATGTGTGCTCAAGCCAAGGGGAGATGGAACAGCAAGTCCCACCTTTTTAATAAAGTCTTATCTCGAAAGTCTGATTGAATAAGTAATTATTATTTCCTTGTCTTTGAACCAGGTTACTACATCTACCTGGATACTGTCAAATATCATCCCAAACAGTTCATCCGTCTGGAAAGTCCGACTGTGAATGTCACTGGCGATGTGTGTGTCGAGTTCTCTTACTACATGTATGGAGGGTTTGATAATGGACAGACCCTCAGAGTCCTACTCGCTCAAGACCCAGGCGACATGCAGCTGTGGAGTCGCAACGTATCCCAGAGCCACGCCTGGCTGTCGGGGTCAGTCACCATCCCGGGGCAGACCAGCGGCACCGTCCGGGTGAGGCGCTATATCAATCCTCGGGGTTATCGGGGGTGGGGGGTGGGGGGGGCTCCCCTTCCCCTTGGTTCATTCCTTACACCCATCCCGCTGTGACCCAATTTACCACCCTGGGCACCAACTGAATTCAGATAGCGCCTCAGCGTATTCCCCTTCGCCCTGCAGTGCAGTGATGGAAGGAAGTGTGGCAGCCATTTGGGCACAGCAAGATCCCACACGCTGCAAGGTCACAGTAACCAGGTGATTGACTTTACGGGAGGGGGAGATTTTGTTGGCGAAGGCCCCCCCTCACTTGAATAGCACCATTCAATCTTTCACACTAACCTGAGAGAGAAGGAAAGAGAGATTTGGGTGGCTTTGTTGAAACACACAAGTTTTATTTCAGACAGTTTTTAAGGTTGCCTGTCCTGGTTCTAGCCCATAAAGCATGAAGCTTCTTGTGGAAGTTAGTTCCGTAACAATCGAGGGTGATTGAAATCATGGTTGACATCTAATTGTCAAAGCCATCTCCAAAATGGAGTCAGGCAGAAGGGGACAGCAAGCGGTTTTGATAAGGGGCGATGGATGTCACGCCAATGCCCCCCCCCCACCCCGATCAGTAAGGTTGATCTTTACCCTTGAGGCACAGTGTGCCCTTTCAAAAATGCAGGTGTACATCCTCCTCCATTAGGACTCCGAGTGCCTGGTCAATTGTGTGCCCCTCCCCCAGCCTGCCGACATCGTTCAGCGTGACTCTGTCTCCTTTTCCAACAGGTTATTTTTGAGGCGACCCGAGGCGGGAACGACTCGGCTCAAACGGCGCTGGATAACGTTGCCATAACGATGGGGCCTTGCTTCGGTGAGTCCAAACCGAAGCCTAACCTGTAGGTGGTGGTGTTGATGAATGGAGACACTGAGGGGGGGTGGTTTCCAACAGGTCAGCTGGTAGGAATGGGGCCCAGTTCTGACCTGGATTGAAGTTAGCGGAAGACACAATCAGATTCTCTGAGGGTGGGGGAAATCACAGCTCATATGCTGGTGAAAAATCAACCATAATTTCTTCATTTTAAAACTGGCCTAAGCGTGTCTACAAGAGGCCTAGAGGCCGTGAGGGGATCTCAAAGTTAACAGATTGCTGACTTACGATAGCATTGTTTCTTCTTCTGTCTGCTTGGATCTTTTTTTAAGGATCAGGGAGGCGGTATTTTTCAGTTTAATACATTTGTTAGGACTCCCAAGCATATCTATCAACATTACAATGTCAGATAAATAAGCAAGCGCAGACCATTCGGGCCCTCAATCCCATTCGATAAAATCATTGTGTCCACAACCCGACTTTCCTTTTCCATCTCCCATAATCCTTTATGCTCTTGTCAATTGGGCCTAGCTTGGTCTTGAATATATTCAATGATCTGGCCACCACTGCCCATCTGGGGAAGAGAGTTCCAAACCCTCCAGGGAGGAGAGGTTCCTTCTCATCTCCACCTTCAGTGGGAAATCTGGCTGAGACCCCTGGTTCGACCCCCAACCACAAGGGGAAACATCCTCTCAGCATCTACCCTCTCAGAAGCTTCCAGGCTTCAGTACGACCGCCTCTGGGTTTTCTCAAACTCTAATGAACGCAGGCTTAACCTGCCCAAGTCACTCCCAAGCACACCAGTGCCCGGCAGTATCTCCAGCTGGCATGGAGCTCCCTATCCACGGGTAAAAGACCAATGGTGGAGGTAAGCACTGGGCACACCCCATGTCAAACACCATTCCATTCCATTTTACAGCCCCCCCCCCCTGTATCTGCTAACTTGGGAGGGTTAATAGGCAGTCCTTCATAAAATTCCAGTCAACTAACTGATAAATGTTGGAGCGTGCCTTACTTCAATGTTAATATATTCATACCCGAGGCCATGACAATGTCACTGGGCCAGTGATCAGCTTAGTACTGTGCAGAGGCAGGGGGTTTCAAATCTCACCCCCGGACAGTTCAATGGAGTTTCAATTCAATTAATAAATCCAGAGTCTGCCATGGTGGAAATGGCAACCATTATCCACCGTTGTAAAGGCCCATCCGGTTCACGAATGTCCCGGGCAAAACTGCGACACCAATATTCCCTGAAGACAGAAGGCTCCAGAAATTTAGGGACCGGAATTCCAGTTTGAGGCTTGTTGTCCGAGATAATGGTTCGAAAAGGGATAATATTGGTGAATGTATTGAACTCCAAAAACCTAATATTGTCCCACACTCCTCGGAGGAGGACCAGGTAAGGCAAATGGAGACAGATGGATCACTTTTGGAGTAGCACGGTAGCTCAGTGGTTAGCACTGCTGCCTCACAGCACCAGGGACCTGGGTTCGATTCCAGGCTCAGGCGTCTGTCTGTGTGGGTTTCCTCCGGGTGCTCCGGTTTTCCCCCACAGCCCAGGGATGTGCAGGTTAGGGTGGATTGGCCATGCTAAATTACCCATAGTGCCCAGGGATGTGCAGGTTAGGGTGGATTGGCCATGCTAAATTACCCACAGTGCCCAGGGATGTGCAGGTTCGGGTGGATTGGCCATGCTAAATTACCCATGGTGCCCAGGGATGTGCAGGTTAGGGTGGATTGGCCGTGCTAAATTACCCATAGTGCCCAGGGATGTGCAGGTTAGGGTGGATTGGCCGTGCTAAATTACCCATGGTGCTCAGGGATGTGCAGGTTAGGGTGGGTTGGCCGTGCTAAATTACCCATAGTGTCCAGGGATGTGTAGGTTAGGGTGGGTTGGCCGTGCTAAATTACCCATAGTGTCCAGGGATGTGCAGGTTAGGGTGGGTTGGCCGTGCTAAATTACCCCATAGTGTTCAGGGATGTGCAGGTTAGGGTGGATTGGCCATGCTAAATTACCCATAGTGCCCAGGGATGTGCAGGTTAGGGGGGATTGGCCGTGCTAAATTACCCATAGTGCCCAGGGATGTGCAGGTTAGGGTGGATTGGCCGTGCTAAATTACCCATAGTGCCCAGGGATGTGCAGGTTAGGGTGGATTGGCCATGCGAAATACAGGGATAGGGTAAGGGGATGGATTGAGGTGGGATACTCTTCAGACGGGTGATACGGACACAAAGGGCTGAATGGCCTGCCTCCACACTGTGGGGGGGGTCTATGTTCTATGTCACCTCAGGCCCTGGTTAGTCTTTGAAATTATACCTAACTAGTTAACGTCATTTGTACATTGTTGGTGCAATGGAATAAACTATATCGGGTTGTTAAGACAAGTGCCTCTTCCGAAGGGAGACCCAGCAGTGATTAATCCTGTTATTACTGCTAATCAGATGGACCCGAGACTCAGCAGGGAGAGCAGCATTGGCACAGCAGAGGTTACTCAAGACTGATGGGCACCACAGGGACTGGGGTACATTAGCACTCCAGAGAATGTCACTTTAGTTTTTAGTAAAGTTTCCCTGTAGTCTCTTATGAGATGCTATCGTGCATTTGGTGATACCTTTGTTCCAGGGCCCCATTAGGGGCAGTTTAATTTTCATAAGTTTTTTTCTTTTAAGTGAGTAGAGAGGAGCATTTTCTCTATGACCTGGGCACCATATGGCCTGGCTTGCAACATTAATCCTTGAAACGATATTTTCATTGCAATCTGACCCGTTTGATTTTTATTAGAACCCCACTCAGAGGCCGTCAGTTCATATTTTGCTTTAATTTGGTTAATTCTCTTGTTCTAAAAGAATACAAAGGAAGACTGATGGTAGACCAATCACCACAAGTCACTGGTGGCTGGTACATCAACAGACAGCAAGGATTTCGAACGTCCAGTAGGCTCGATAGCTCATTGGTTAGCACTGCTGCCTCAGGGCGCCAGGGACCCAGATTTGACTCCAACCTCGGGCAACTGTGCATGTGCAGTTTGTACTTTCTGACCATGTCTGCGTGGGTTTCCTCCAGGTGCTCTGGTTGCTTCCCACAGTCCAGGGATGTGCAGGTTAGGGTGGATTGGCCGTGCTAAATTACCCATAGTGCCCAGGGAGGGGCAGGTTAGGGAGGATTGGCCGTGCTACATTGTCCCATAGTGTCCAGGGATGAGCAGGTTAGGGTGGATTGGCCATGCTAAATTACCCATAGTGCCCAGGGGTGTGCAGGTTAGGGTGGATTGGCCGTGCTAAATTACCCATAGTGTCCAGGGATGAGCAGGTTAGGGTGGATTGGCCATGCTAAATTACCCATAGTGCCCAGGGATGTGCAGGTTAGGGTGGATTGGCCGTGCTAGATTGTCCCATAGTGCCCAGGGAGGGGCAGGTTAGGGTGGATTGGCCATGCTAAATTACCCATAGTGTCCAGGGATGAGCAGGTTAGGGTGGATTGGCCATGCTAAATTACCCATAGTGCCCAGGGATGTGCAGGTTAGGGTGGATTGGCCGTGCTAGATTGTCCCATAGTGCCCAGGGAGGGGCAGGTTAGGGTGGATTGGCCATGCTAAATTACCCATAGTGCCCAGGGATGTGCAGTTTAGGGTGGATTGCTGTGCTACATTGCCCCATAGTGTCCAGGGATGTGCAGGTCAGGGTGGATTGCTGTGCTACATTGCCCCATAGTGCCCAGGGATGTGCAGTTTAGACAGGTTCGCCATGGGAAATGCAGGATTACAGATATGGGGGGTGAGTGGGGGGGGGGGGGGGAAGGGGGGCAGGCTCCTCGTTGCGGAGCTGTTGTGGACTTGATGGGCCAAATGGCCTGCTTTTGCGCTGTCGGGATTCTATCTCATTCCATGCATGGCAAGATCCCATAAAGCCTCCTGCCATATGGAACTAACCACCCTTTGTGGTCTGGTGTGGGCACTGGAGGAGGGGCCTGTTGGCATGTCGTGTCCTGTGGATTGTCACACAAATCCCCATCACCGACAGATCACAATTTTGATTTGATTAGATTAGATCCCCTACAGTGTGGAAACAGGCCATTCGGCCCAACAAGTCGACAGCAACCCTCCGAAAAGTAAGATAAATCAACGCTTCTTTTAATGGTCCCAAAGATTTTTCTTCTTAGTTGCTCATTGCACTCATTCACGTTCGAGAGAGACAGTCCGAGAGGCGTTATTAATTCTGGTTAAATTACAGACGTAGAACATAGAATGTTACAGCGCAGTACAGGCCCTTCGGCCCTCGATGTTGTGCCAACCTGTGATATTAATCTGATGCCCATCTCACCTACACCATTCCATTATTATCCATATGTCTATCCAATGCCCATTTAAATACCCTTAATGTCGGCGAGTCTACTACTGTTGCAGGCATGCCGTTCCACCCCCCCTACTACTCTCTGAGTAAAGAAACTACCCTTGATATCTGTCCTGAATCTATCACCCCTCAATTTAAAGCTGTGTCCCCTCATGTTAGCCTTCACCATCCGAGGAAAAAGGCTCTCACAGTCCACCCTGTCGAACACTCTGATTATCTTATACGTCTTGATTAAGTCACCTCTCAACCTACTTCTCTCCAACGAAAACAGCCTTAGTTCCTTCAGTCTTTCCTTGTAAGACCTTCCCTCCATACCAGGCAACATCCCAGTCAATCTCCTCTGAACCCTTTCCAAAGCTTCCGCATCCTTCCTATAATGTGGTGACCAGAACTGTACGCAATACTCCAGGTACAGCCGCACCAGTGTCTTGTACAGCTGAAGCATGACTTTGTGGCTCCAAAACTCAATCTCCCTACCAATAAACGCCAACAGACCATATGCCTTCTGAGGAACACTCTCAAACTGGCTGGCAACTTTCAGGGATTTATGCACCTGGACACCAAGATCTCTCTGCCAAGCATTTTACCATTAGCCCAGTATTCAGTATTCCTGTTACTTCTTCTGAAGTGAACTACCTCACACTTTTCCGCATTAAACTCCATTTGCCACTTCTCAGCCCAGCTCTGTATCTATGTCCCTCTGTAACTCACAACATCCTTCGCACTATCCACAACTCTGCCTATCTTAATGTCATCTACATATTTATTAACCCATCCTTCAATGACCACCTCCAGATCATTTATAAAAATGACAAACAACAGTAGCCCCAAAACAGATCCTTGCGGCACACCACTGGTAACTGAGCTCCAAGATGAACATTACCCATCAACTACCACCCTCTGTCTTCTTTCAGCTAGCCAATGTCTGATCCAAACCGCTAAATCACCTTCAATTCTGAAACTCTGTATTTTGTGCAACAGCCTACCGTGGGGAACCTTATCAAACACCTTACTGAAGTCCATATACACCACATCAACCACTTTACCTTCATCCACCTGTTTTGTCACCTTCTGTAAAGAACTCAATACGGAACTCAACCCTTCACAAAACTGTGTTGACTATCCCTAATCAACTTATTCCATTCTCGATGATTACAAGTCCTATCTCTTATAACCTTTCCCAACACCTTACCCAGAACTGAAGTAAGGCTCACTGGCCTATAATTCCCAGGGTTGTCCTGACTCTCCTTCTTAAACAAGGGAACAACACTTGCAGTCCTCCAGTCTTCTGGCATTACTCCTGTCGACAATAATGACATAAAGATCGAAGCCAAAGGCTCTGAAATCTTCTCCCTGGCTTCCCAGAGAATCCGAGGATAAATCCCATCCAGCCCTGGGGTCTTATCTATTTTCAGATCTTCCAAAATAGCTAAAACCTCCTCTTCGTCAACCTCAATCCCATCTAATCATGTAGCCAGTATCTCCGTATCCTCACTAGCATTGCCCTTTGCCAATGTGAATACTGACAAAAAGTATTCATTAAGCGCATCCCCTAGGTCCTCAGACACCACACACAACCTTCCTCTACCGTCTTTGATTAGCCCAAATCTTAGTCTAGTCATTCGTTTATTCCTGGCACTAATTCATGACATTTCTCATCCTGCTCTGCACAGCTTGTATCAGAAGTTGCGATTTTGATGAGGACCTGTGTGGTTGGACGACAGAGACTTATGTGGGTGATGAAGATGATTTTGGCTGGCAACAGTGGACAGGCAACACACCCACAGATCACTCAGGCCCTGATGATGACTTCTCCAAGCCTGGCTGTAAGGAAACAGTGTTTTTAAAATCATACTCACAGAATTACTGCAGCACAAATCAACTTTAGAAAACTCATTTGATAGACACAAGCATGATCACAAACATTCACATACAATCTCACACATTCGCAGACTGACACTCATTCACAAAAACTCATGTTCACATTCTTCTCCACACTCACACACGTTCACGCAGATACACCGTGCTCAGATACAACTCCATATCCACTCTCACACACGTTCACACAGATACACCGTGCTCAGATACAACTCCATATCCACTCTCACACACGTTCACGCAGATACACCGTGCTCAGATACAACTCCATATCCACACTCACACACGTTCACACAGATACACCGTGCTCAGATACAACTCCATATCCACTCTCATACACGTTCACGCAGATACACCGTGCTCAGATACAACTCCATATCCACTCTCACACACGTTCACACAGATACACCGTGCTCAGATACAACTCCATATCCACACTCACACACGTTCACACAGATACACCGTGCTCAGATACAACTCCATATCCACACTCACACACGTTCACACAGATACACCGTGCTCAGATACAACTCCATATCCACTCTCACACACGTTCACACAGATACACCGTGCTCAGATACAACTCCATATCCACTCTCACACACGTTCACACAGATACACCGTGCTCAGATACAACTCCATATCCACTCTCACACACGTTCACACAGATACACCGTGCTCAGATACAACTCCATATCCACTCTCACACACGTTCACACAGATACACCGTGCTCAGATACAACTCCATATCCACACTCACACACGTTCACACAGATACACCGTGCTCAGATACAACTCCATATCCACACTCACACACGTTCACACAGATACACCGTGCTCAGATACAACTCCATATCCACTCTCACACACGTTCACACAGATACACCGTGCTCAGATACAACTCCATATCCACACTCACACACGTTCACGCAGATACACCGTGCTCAGATACAACTCCATATCCACTCTCACACACGTTCACGCAGATACACCGTGCTCAGATACAACTCCATATCCACACTCACACACGTTCACGCAGATACACCGTGCTCAGATACAACTCCATATCCACACTCACACACGTTCACTCAGATACACCGTGCTCAGATACAACTCCATATCCACTCTCACACACGTTCACGCAGATACACCGTGCTCAGATACAACTCCATATCCACTCTCACACACGTTCACGCAGATACACCGTGCTCAGATACAACTCCATATCCACTCTCACACACGTTCACACAGATACACCGTGCTCAGATACAACTCCATATCCACACTCACACACGTTCACACAGATACTCCGTGCTCAGATACAATGTCTTCTCCACTCTCACCCACGTTCACACAGATACACCGTGCTCAGATACAATTCCATATCCACTCTCACACACGTTCACACAGATACACCGTGCTCAGATACAACTCCATATCCACTCTCACACACGTTCACACAGATACACCGTGCTCAGATACAACTCCATATCCACACTCACACATGTTCACACAGATACACCGTGCTCAGATACAACTCCATATCCACTCTCACACACGTTCACGCAGATACACCGTGCTCAGAGTCAACTCCATATCCACTCTCACACACGTTCACACAGATACACCGTGCTCAGATACAACTCCATATCCACTCTCACACACGTTCACACAGATACACCGTGCTCAGATACAACTCCATATCCACTCTCACACACGTTCACGCAGATACACCGTGCTCAGATACAACTCCATATCCACTCTCACACACGTTCACGCAGATACACCGTGCTCAGATACAACTCCATATCCACACTCACACATGTTCACACAGATACACCGTGCTCAGATACAACTCCATATCCACTCTCACACACGTTCACACAGATGCACCGTGCTCAGGTACAATGTCATCTCCACACTCACACACATTCACACAGATACACTGTGCTCAGATACAACTCCATATCCACACTCACACACGTTCACACAGATACACCGTGCTCAGATACAACTCCATATTCACACTCACA
Source organism: Chiloscyllium plagiosum (assembly GCF_037043375.1). Lineage (NCBI taxonomy): Eukaryota > Metazoa > Chordata > Chondrichthyes > Orectolobiformes > Hemiscylliidae > Chiloscyllium > Chiloscyllium plagiosum. The sequence continues at coordinate 12,040,980 of NW_028270182.1, forward strand.
CACGTTCACACAGATACACCGTGCTCAGGTACAATGTCATTTCCACACTCACACACATTCACACAGATACACCGTGCTCAGATACAACTCCATATCCACTCTCACACACGTTCACACAGATACACCGTGCTCAGATACAACTCCATATCCACTCTCACACACGTTCACACAGATACACCGTGCTCAGGTACAATGTCATCTCCATTCTCACACATGCACACTCGTGGCCCCGTGGTATCATAACTCGACTATTAATCCAGAAACTTGGCTAATGATCTGGGGACTTGAATTCAAATCCTACTGGGGCAGATGGTGTAATTTTGAATTCCTCAAAGAATCTGCAATTAAGAGTCTAATGATAATCCATTGTCAATTACTGAAAAAATACCTCTGGGTTGCTAATACTTTTTAGGGAAGGAAGCTACCATCTTACCTGGTCTGGGCTCCATGCGATTCCAGACTTACAGCAATGCAGTTGACTCTCAACTCTCCCAGCCAGCGCTGAACACATCCCAGGAGTGATTTGTTTTTAAATCATATAACCAAGACAAATTCACCCACACAAACATTCGAATACACATTCACATACACATGCTTTAAAGCACACAAACTAACACACAAACATGTATCATTCATACACACACACACATACACACTCTCATTCACACACACGCACACACTCTTATTCACACACACGCACACACTCTCATTCACACACACACTCACTCATACGCATACACACACATACTCTCACTCACACACGTACACATGCAGACTCTCACACACACACTCTCTCACACACACGCGCACACACTCATTCACACACACACACACACACACACGTACACATTGTCACTCTCACACACAAGCACACACTCTTATTCACACACACACGCACACACACACTCTCATTCACACACACACGCACACACACACTCTCACTCACACACACACGCGCACACACTCTCATTCACACATACACACGCACACACTCTCACTCACATACACACGCACACACTCTCATTTACACACACGCACACGTACACACGCATACACACACTCACTCACACACATACACACTCACACATACACACTCTGACTCACACATACACACTCTGACTCACACATACACACGCACAAACTCTCATTCACACCCACACGCGCACACAATCTCACTCGCACACACACTCACTCACACACACACTTGCACGCACGCACTCTCATTCACACATACACGCACACACTCTCACTCACACACACGCGCATACACACACACGCACACACACACTCACGCACACACTTGCACGCACACACTCTCACTCACAGATACACACACATGCACACGCTCTCACTCACACACACTCTCACTCACACACACGCACGCACACACACACTCTCACTCACACACGCACACACACACTCTCTCGCTCACACACACGCACACACACGCACACACATGCATGCAGACACACACCTACACACACTCTCTCACACACACACTCACACACACACTCTCACACACATACACGCACACACACACTCTCTCACACGCACACACACTCTCACTCACACACACACGTGCACATACACACACTCACACACACACGCACACACACTCTCACTCACACACACACACGCACATACACATACACTCACACACACACACTCTCACTCACACACATGCACACACACAGACACGCACACACTCTCACTCACACACACACACCCCCCCCATACACACATACACACTCACTCACACACACACGCACACACTCTCACTCACACACACACTCACTCTCACACACGCACACACACACTCTCACTCACACACATGCACACACACAGACACGCGCACACTCTCACTCACTCACACACACACTCTCATTCACACACACATGCACGCACATACACACGTACACACACACATGCACACACTCACACACACACTCTCACACATGCGCACACACACTCTCACACGCACACACACGCACACACGCACACACGCACACTCTCACTCACATACACACACGCACACACACTCTCACTCACACACACACACTCTCACTCACACACACACTCTCACTCATACACACATGCACACTCTCACTCACACACACACACGCACACACACTCTCACTCACACACACGCACACAATCTCACTCACACCCACACTCTCACTCACACACACACACGCACACTCTCACTCACACACACACACGCACACACACACTCTCATTTACACACACGCACACACACACTCTCACACACACACGCACACACACTCTCATTCGCACACACACGCACACACACACACACGCACACACTCTCACTCACACATGCACACACACTCTCACTCACACATGCACACACGCACACACACTCTCACTCACATACACCCACGCACACACACTCTCACTCACACACACACGCACACACTCTCACTCACACACACACTCTCACTCACACACACACATCCCCACACACACACTCTCACTCACACACGCACACACACGCTCTCACTCACACACACACACCCACACACACACACTCTCACTCACACACACACACTCTCACTCACACACACATCCCCATACACGCATACACACTCTCACTCACACACACATCCTCGCTCATTCACACATACACACTCTCACTCACACACACACAAACACATACACACCCCCACTCTCACACACAAGCACGCACGCACACAATCACACACACACGCACACACTCTCACTCACGCACACACTCTCACTCACACACACACACTCTCACTCACACACACATCCCCACACATGCATACACACTCTCACTCACACACACATCCTCGCTCATTCACACATACACACTCTCACTCACACACTCACAAACACATACACACCCCCACACACACACTCTCACACACAAGCACGCACGCACACACTCTCACTCACGCACACACTCTCACACACACACATACATGCACACACACACTCTCACACACACACGCGCGCACCCACTCTCACACACACACTCACTGTCACACACACGCACACACACATGCACACACACACGCACACACTCTCACACACACACGCACACACACACACTCACTCACACACACGCACACACACAGACACGCACACACTCTCACTCCCACACACACAGCCCCACACACACACACTCTCACTCACACACACGCACGCACACATGTGCACACACTCTCACGCACACACACTCTTCCTCACACACACACGCACACACTCTCACTCACACACACACACTCTCACTCACACACACACGCACACTCTCATTCTCACACACACCCTCACACACACACACACTCACACGCACACACACACTCTCACTCACACATATGCACACACACTCTCATGCACACACACACTCTCATTCACACACACACTCTCACTCACACTCGCACATACTCTCACTCACACACGCACACACACACTGTCACTCACACACACATACACACACACACATACACTCTCACTGGCACACACATACACACCCCACACACACTCTCACTCACACACACATACACACCCCACACACACACTCTCACTCACACACTCTCACTCACACACGCACACACACACTCTCACTCACACACACTCTCACACACACACACACGCTCACATGCACATACATGCACGCACGCAAACACTCTCACACACACACTCTCACTCACGCATACACTCACGCACACACACTCTCCCTCACACACACACCCACACACGCATACACACTCTCACTCACACACACACACAAACACATACCCACCACCACACACACACACCCACACACATTCTCACTCACACACACATACACTCTCAGTCACACACACACATGCACACACTCTCACTCACACACACACACTCTCACTCACATACACACGCACACACACTCTCACTCACACACACACGCACACACACTCTCACTCACACACACACACATCCCCACACACACACTCTCACACACACATACATACCCCACACACACACTCTCACTCACACACACACTCTCTCTCACACTCGCACACACACACTCTCACTCACACACGCACACACACACTCTCACTCCCACACACACACCCACACACACGCACACATGCACACACATGCACGCACGCACACACTCTCACACACACACTCTCACTCACACACACACGCGCATACACACTCTCACTCACACACACACACAAACACATACACACCCCCACACACACTCTCTCACACACACGCACACACTCTCACACATGCACGCACGCACACACTCTCACACACACACTCTCACTCACACACACACGCATACACACTCTCACTCACACACACACAAACACATACACACCCCCACACACACTCTCTCACACACACACACACTCTCACACATGCACGCACGCACACACATACACTCACACACATACACCCACACACATACACTCTCATTCACACACTCACTCACACACTCACCCACGCACACACTCTCACTCTCACACACACACCCACATACATACACTCTCACTCACACACTCACTCACCCACGCACACACTCTCACTCACACACACACACCCACACACATACACTCTCACTCACACACTCGCTCACACACACTCACCCACGCACACACTCTCACTCACTCACACACACACCCACATACATACACTCTCACTCACACACTCACTCACACACACTCACCCACGCACACACTCTCACTCACACACACACCCACACATACTCTCTCACACACACTCACTCACCCACGCACACACTCTCACTCACTCACACACACACCCACATACATACACTCTCACTCACACACTCACTCACACACACTCACCCACACACACACTCTCACTCACACACACACCCACACATACACTCTCACTCACACACTCACTCACCCACGCACACACACTCGCTCACGCACACTCACCCATGCACACACTCTCACTCACTCACACACTCACTCACACACACTCACCCACGCACACACTCTCACTCACACACACACACACCCACATACACACTCTCAGTCTCACACACACCCACATACACACTCTCAGTCTCACACACACACCCACATACACACTCTCAGTCTCACACACACACACACACACACTCTCACTCACTCACACACACTCACCCACGCACACACTCTCACTCACACACACACACACCCACATACACACTCTCAGTCTCACACACACCCACATACACACTCTCAGTCTCACACACACACACACACATGACTATTTCCTGGTTGGGGAGATGTGAAACCCTGAAGCAGTCACTGTCTGAAAAGTCTCTCCATCCTGTTCCAGTTGGGCAGTACATGCTGATCGATTCAGCAGAGAACGAACCAGGTGATAAGTTCCATTTGAAGAGCCCGGTGGTGAACTCCCCCCAGTGCCTTTCCCTGACCTTTTACTATTACCTGTATGGGACTGCAGCAACAATGGCAATAAATGTCTACGCAGAGCAGCCAGGTGAGCAGGACCCTTCCCAGCCAGATGCTGATCTTATTCCTCAAATGGTGTCTATTCTGCCTCGCCCTTTCACATACACTCTCTTTCCTTTGCTTTCTCCAACTCACACTCCCTCACCTTCTCTCATTCTTCCTCTGCTCTTTCTCCATCTCGCGTTCTCTCCCTCTCCCCCTGCTCCGTCTCCTTCTCTATCCTCTCTTGCACTTCCCTCTAACTCTCTATCTATCAATCTCTCCTTCCCACCCTGCCTCCCACTGTCCTTCCATCAATCTCTCCCCCCCACCCTCCCACTCTCCGTCCAACCATCTCTCCCTCCCTCCTTCTCTCTCTCCTTCCATCAATCTCTCCCTCCCTCCCTCTCTCCTCACCCTTTCCTACCTTCCATCTCGCTCGCTCTCTCTCTCACTCACCTGTTCTGATTCCCTTTCTCCCCCTCTGCCTATTTCTCTGTCCATCGTTCTCTCTCCTCACGTTCTCTCTCTCTCCTTCCTTCTCCAAGCGCCTCGACCTCACCCTCCATGATTCTGTCCCCCTCGTTTTTGCAATTTCACCCTGCTCCCTCTCCCTGTCCGTCTTGCCGATACTCTCTCAGGTTAAGGCATTTCAAGCGTCTCCCTGGTGACATGCCCTTGTTTTACAGGAGACCCTATAGGACATCCATTACTTAGCATCATGGGAAACCAAGGGCATCGATGGATTGAGGCCCGAGTTGTCCACTGTGGAGATTCACCAGTTCAAGTGAGTGTCTGACAATAATCACCATGGTAACCCTGAGGCAATCCCGGTTGAGGGTGGGAACCAGGCGCGCATTGGGTGCCAATTGTATGCATTTGTAATGGTTGCCAGGTTACCACTGAGGCCAAACTCCTACCAAGCGAAGCCAGGCTAGCTTTTATCTAAAACAACTGCAAAGGTGGCTGGAGAAACTCAGCAGGTCTGGCAGCGCCTGTGGAGAGAGAAAGAGAGTGTAGGTTTTGTGGCTGTTCTTCACAGCTGGATCAGTCATGGCCTTACGGACGGTCAGGCTGAGAGGCCTACTCCTGTTCCCATGGGCTCAGTCTCCTTGACCTTTCCAAAGTCCACAGGTCATACATTTCTTCATCCTATCAGACACGAAATAGTGATTCTGTGTCTCGCCACAGATGCTGCCGACCCGCTGAGTTTCCCCAAGAACTCTTGTGCTTGTTGTACATTTGGTGATAGAATCTCTGCAGCGGGCCACTTGGCCACATCCTAACACTCTGAAGATCATTCCATCCATCTACCTTAACCCTGCATTTGCCATGGCTAACCCATCTAACCTGCACATCCCTGAGCACTGTGGGACAATTTAGCAACTGCACCTCAGGTTTTACCTAATACTTGCCTTTGCAGTTTGTCATAGAAGGCGTTCGAGGAGAAACTCCAGCCTCTGACATCGCTGTGGACAAAGTCTGCATCTTCGCCTGTAGCGGTAAGAGCTAAAACTGAAACTCTAGTCTGTACTCGTCTTGCAGCGTAACCGCACCATCCTGAAAGGTTCCAACCAGCAGATCACATGTGAGGTCATTAATACCTCTGGCCTTGACGCGTTTTCCCATCATTCATCTGACGTGGGCATCATGGGATAGGCCAGCACCCATCTTTAGTTGCCCAGCTCATTGCTGTGGATCTGTGGGCTTGAACAGGCAAGATTACCTTGCAGAAGAGATCCAGTTTCAGTGATTCAGATGAGTTTGGCCATTAGGGCTAGTTTTTCAACCAGGTTTTAATTAGATTCAAATTCCACCATCTGCCATGATGGAATTTGAATCCATTTCCCCAGGCATGAGCTGGGGTTCTCTGGAAATGTACAGTAGAGATGGCACAGGGCTGCTCCCTCACCAGAGGTGGTGGTTAAACATAAAGGTGGCACAGTGGTTAGCACAGCTGCCTCACAGCGCCAGAGACCCGGGTTCAATTCCCGCCTCAGGCGACTGACTGTGTGGAGTTTGCACATTCTCCCCGCGACTGCGTGGGTTTCCTCCGGGTGCTCCGGTTTCCTCCCACAGTCCAAAAATATGCAGGTTAGGGTGGATTGGCCGTGCTAAATTGCCCGTAGTGTTAGGTAATGGGTAAAGGTAGGGGTATGGGTCTGGGTGGGTTGCGCTTCGGTGGGGCGGTGTGGACTTGTTGGGCCGAAGGGCCTGTTTCCACACAGTAAGTAATCCAATCTAAAAGACTCAGACAAGAGGAAAGGTTCAGGAGGAGAGTCCTTCAGGATCATGTCAGCCACACTATTGGGCATCACTCACAAACCAGCTGTCCAGCCAACTGAGCTAACTAACTGCCACGACCCCTTGCACCACGGTGTTGACAGTGTGGGTAGAAAATGTTTCCTTCTACTATATGGAGGCTGTCCATGTAGGGGACTCTCATGTGCAATTATGGGATTCAATTGGGAACGCAAGAGAAACATATTCATCCAGAGAATGGTGAGACTGTGGAACTCTACCCCACATGGAGTGACTCAGTAATTATTGCAGCTATATTTAAGGGGAATTTGGGTTTGCAGGTGAGGGTGGAGGGAATGGATGATGGTACACTTTGAGAAGAAGGGATGGGACAAGGCTCAAGTGGAACATCACCGCTAGGAGGGGCTGGTCAGGCTGAATGGCCTGTGTCTGTGCCGTGAAGATTCGACATTCCAAATTCCTGTCCCATTTCTAACTTGGAGCAAAGGGTTTGCCCTGAGGGGGGGATGTCGTAACCAACAATCACTCATTATCCAAGAGCGACTGGTTGCAAACAGCTATTGTATGGAACCATAATGTTTGCCACTTCTAACCTTACGTGGCACCATGTGTGGTAAGGGCTATTTGGGCAGGTTCTCTGTCACCAAACCCCCCTTTTGTCTTAGTTTTGTTTCGGACCTCTCTAAGCAATTAGCAGTTGAGGATATCCCATTGTGGGCTACCTGCCGAAGAAGCAATTCTTCGAGAACAGGAAGGTTTATTGTGTGATGATGATAAATGCAACATGACTAGGACTTTAGGGAGCAGCTACAGATACATCTGCTCCCTCCTAAGGCTGGACTAGAACTCCTCCCCTCCACCCACACACTGTGTGTATGAGACATCAGAACAATGGGTGGAGTCCAATGTAACATGAACATTAACTCTTTCAGAACCATTGTCTTATACAATAACTTTCTTTTGTCAAACAGGTCCGGAATCAACACCGAGTGACCCACAGAGCACAATACCACCAACTTCTGATGATGTCTCGACCACTGGGATCATTATAGACCTTCCCTCGACCATAGAGGCCTCCTCAGCAAATACGAGTGAGTCAGTCAGCGCCAGTGCGGACAGCACACTCCCCATCCAACTGCCATTGGTGGACGTTGTAAGACCTCTTACCAATTTTTATAGATGCACCATAGAAAGCATCCTATCAGGATGCATCGTGGCTTGGTACGGCAACTGCTCTGCCCAACTCTGTAAGAAGCTACAGAGAGCTGTGAACACAGCCCAGTCCATCACCCAGGCCAACCTTCCATCCACTGACTCCATCTGTACATCCCGCTGCCTCGGGTAGGCGGCCGGCCTCACCAAAGACCCCTCCCACCCCGGTTACGATCACTTCCATCAGGCAGAAGATACAAAAGCTCAAGCACCCGTACCAACAGATTCAGGAACAGCTTCTTCCCCGCTGTCATTAGACTCCAGAATGGACCTCTCACATTTTAGATGGAATGTTGCCCTCGCTCTCTGTGCGCCTTCTCTGTGGCCATAGCATTGTATTCCTCGCTCTGTTCTATTACTCTAACACACTTTGTACAGTATGAGCTGCCTGAAATGCACACAAAACAGAACTTTTCACTGAACCTAGGTACATGGGACAGTAATCAGAGCAAGTAAGGAACAGGAACAGGAGTAGGCCATTCAGTCTCTCGAGCCTGCACTACCATTTAATGGGATCAAGGAGTTTCTGATATTCCTGACACCCATTTTCCTGTCCCTTCCCCAACATCCTTGATTCTCTAACTGATCAAGAATCTATTTATTTATTCCTGTGGTATTTGGCATCTCTAACCTTATGTGGCTCCGTGTGTGGTAAGAGGTCGATCACTGTCACGAAAGCTCCTTTGTCTTAGTTTTCTCCTGGACCTATCGAAGTGATTAGTGGTAAATGATATCCCATTGTGGACTATTTACAGAGGAAGCAGTTCTTCGAGAACAGGAAGGTTTATTGTGTGATGATGATAAATACGACATTTTGCCAGGCCTCATGACTAGGACTTTAGGGAGCAGCCACAGATACATCTGCTCCCTCCTAAGGCTGGAATAGGACTCCTCCCCTCCACCCACACACTGTGTGTGTGAGACATCAGAACAATGGGTGGAGTCCAATGTAACATGAACATTAACTCCTTCAGAACCATTGTCTTATACAATAACTTTCTTTTGTCTAACAGGTCCGGAAGAAACACCAAATGACCCACAGAGCACAATACCACCAACTCTCGATGATATCTTGACCCCTGGGATCACTACAGACCTCCCTTCAACCATAGAGGACTCCTTAGCAAATACGTGTGAGTCAGTCAGCGCCAGTGCGGACAGCACGCTCCTCATCCAAGTGCCGAGGTGGAGGTTGTAAGGCAATACGTAGCAGGAGTAGGCCATTCAGTCTCTCGTGACCTATTCTACCAGTAAATTGGAGCATGGCTGATTCGACATTCCTCATGTCCCTTGTCTCCTTCCTATCGGAAAGATGTTGTGAAACTTGAAAGGGTTCAGAAAGGATTTACAAGTATGTTGCCAGGGTTGGAGCCACAGGGAGAGGCTGAACAGGCTGGGGCTGTTTTCCCTGGAGCGTCAGAGGCTGAGGGATGACCTTATAGAGGTTTACAAAATAATGAGGGGCATGGATAGGATAAATAGACAAAGTCTTTTCCCTGAGGTCGGGGAGTCCAGAACTAGAGGGCATAGGTTTAGGGTGAGAGGGGAAAGATATAAAAGAGACCTAAGGGGCAACTTTTTCCCGCAGAGGGTGGTACGTGTATGGAATGAGCTGCCAGAGGAAGTGGTGGAGGCTGGTACAATTGCAACATTTAAGAGGCATTTGGATGGGTGTATGAATAGGAAGGGTTTGGAGGGATATGGGCCGGGTGCTGGCAGGTGGGACTAGATTGGGTTGGGATATCTGGTCGGCATGGACGGGTTGGACTGAAGGGTCTGTTTCCATGCTGTACATCTCTATGACTCTATGACTTTGGCCCTCGATTCCCTGACCATTGAATAACTTATCTCAGCATTCAATATACACAGGGACTCTGCACCCACGGTTCTCTATGACCAGGAGTTCCAATGACCCGCACCCTTTCGTGAGAAGGAATTTCTCCTCATCTGAAATGACAGTGTGGATACATTTACAGCAGAAGTCAGAAAAAAGCACGTGAGAGAGAGAGAAAGGAATATAAGGTCATGATGCTGGGGTGGGACAAAGAGGGTGAAGGAGGAGGATCAAGTAAGGCCTACAAGGGGCTGAATGGCCTGTTTTTGTGCTCACGAATTCTAACTCCCTCTAAGAAATGCTGTGAGGTGAATCTGTTATGGACCAGACCAGACCCCCTCAAAATATTTTCAGAAAGTTGCTTAGACCCTAACTTGATCTTAGACAGATGTAAAGTGCTGAGTTCCAGATGTAACTCGATAGGTCAAACTATTGGACGTTAAAACAAAACATAATTTATTTAAACATTGTAGTTAAACTGCAAACAAAGAACGAGGAATTTAGAATAACACAACTCTATTTGAAAACTTAACAGAATAACAGTACCTATTACTAATTAACTGTTCCATTACAGTAATATCCCATAAACACACCCCTTGGCATTAAGGCTAATTCAGACACAGATTCTCACATGCCGTTCTCCAATCCCGGAGGAAAAAAAAACATCAAGAGAAAATTGGATGATGATGGGATAGTGTAGGGGGAACGAACTGAGAACAGTTCACAGGTCGGCACAACATTGAGGGCCGAAGGGCCTGTTCTGTGCTGTATCGTTTCTCTGTTCTGTGTTCTAAAATTCAAAGAAAGCAGCAGCTGAGAGATGTTCACCGAAGCTGCCAACTCTTTTTGAGACCCCAAAGGCTTCTGCTTAAAACTAAATCAAAAACTAAAAACAAACTAGAAAGCCCAGATCTGTGAGAGCTGGCTATACCCAGGCTGATTCCATTGTTCAAACTTTAAAAGACATCCCAAGACCTCGCAAATTCTTTGAGACAGCTCGCTGCCTTACAACCTCTCTTCAAAAAAAATACCAGGACAAAATAAAGTGACAGCATCGTCACAAGATAGATTGATTTATAAATGTTGACTAAAGCAGAAAATGGTTTTCATTGAAAATGCCGAGTGATTTGTTGAAGGGGATGGCGCTATCATTACAGCTGCTGTTGTCATGAACTCGATATTGTCCCCTCAGGCCCGACTGAATCCATTTTGTCAGACTCAACCCTGGACTGGTCCACACTGACACCATCAGTATCTTCCACAAGGTAATGAAGAAATAAGTTCACAGGATGAATTGTATTGTACAATCCATGGCTCAGAGGTTAGCACTGCTGCCTCACGGTGCCAGGGAGATAGGATCGATCCCAGCCTCGGGCGACTGTCTGTGCGGAGTTTACACGTTTTCCCCTGTGTCTGCGTGGGTTTCCTCCGGGTGCTCCGGTTTCCTCCCACAGTCCAGAGACGTGCAGGTCAGGTTGGATTAGTGGTTAGCACTGCTGCCTTACGGTGCCAGGGATATAGGTTCAATCCCTGTCTGGGATAACTGTCTGTGTGCAGTTTGCACATTCTCCCCGTGTCTGTGTGGGTTTCCTCCGGGAGCTCTGGTCTCCTCCCACAGTCCAAAGACGCACAGATTAGGTTGGATTGGCCATGCTAAATCACCCAATGGTGCGCAGGTTGGGTGGGATGGCTATGGGAAATGCAGGGATAGGGTAGGGGGTTGGGTATGGGTGGGATGCTCTTCAGAGGGTCAGTATGGACTCAATGGGCTGAATAGCCTGCTTCCTCCTCTGTAGGGAAAATTCTGCTTCCTTTAACATTAATTGCAGCTGGAACAGGCACAGGCTGCCTGAGAGTGCGCGATGGGGACAGCCTCTGTTTTCCTGTCCAACTTATGATCATTGGCCTACATTAGCTCCGAGGGTGTAATGATCTCCACTTTAAGAATCTCACATTCATGTCCAGACTTTTCCCTGGCCTTGCCTGCTTGCTCCACCTTGTAACCTGTTTCTCCCTAGCTCTATAACCCTCGAAGATTTCCACAAACCCCCAGTTATGGTGTACACATCTGCCACTTCCTTCACACCATTGTCAGAAGCTGTGTCTATGGACATCTAGTACCTCGGAATTTAATTTCCATTCCTTCCTTCCTCCCCATTCGATGGATATACACGATACATGCACGCAGTAGGCCATCCACCATTCAATAAGAACATGGCTGCTCTGACATTGTTTCAAACTCCATCTTCTCATCTACACCATTTCAATAACCTTTGATTCTCTCTCTCCCATCCTTTAAACCCCTTGTTTAAATTCACCTCTGACTGGCCTCTCAGTCACCAGATATAATGTCTCCTCAACTAAGATCAGGAAACACTGGAAATACTCAGTGTATCAGACAACATTTGCAAAGAGAGACAGAGAGAGACATACAGAGGGATAGAGAGATTCGAAGGGAGAGAGAGACAGAGGGGGATAGAGACAGAGGGAGAGAGAGAGACAGAGACAGAGACAGAGACAGAGGGAAAAAGACTGAGAGAGCAAGAGAGAGAGAAAGAGAGAGAGGGAGAGAGACTGAGAGAGCAAGAGAGAGAGAGAGACAGACAGAGGGAGAGAGACGGAGAGAGCAAGCAAGAGAGAGAGAGACAGAGGGAGAGAGACTGAGAGAGCAAGCAAGAGAGAGAGAAACAGAGGGAGAGAGACTGAGAGAGCAAGCACGAGAGAGAGCCAGAGGGAGAGAGACTGAGAGAGCGAGCAAGAGAGAGAGACAGAGGGAGAGAGACTGAGAGAGCAAGCACGAGAGAGAGACAGAGGGAGAGAGACTGAGAGAGCGAGCAAGAGAGAGAGACAGAGGGAGAGAGACAGAGAGCAAGAGAGAGAGAGAGACAGACAGAGGGAGAGAGACTGAGAGAGCAAGCGAGAGAGAGAGAGAGACAGAGGGAGCGAGACTGAGAGAGCAAAAGACAGAGGGACCGAGAGAGAGGGCAGGAATGAATATATAAGATGGTGGGCAGGAGAAAATGAAAGGCAAAAGGGAATAATGGTGGAGGGTAAAAGCACATGGTAATGGGACAAAGGAGCAAGAGGTGGTTCTTGACGGCGTATAAATTGGATGTAACAAAAAACAGAAATGTGAACTCTGATTTCTCTCCACAGATGCTGCCAGAGCTTTTCCAGCGATTTCTCTTCTTGTTTCTGACTTGCAGCATCCGCAGCTCTTCTGGATTTTATTTGGTTAAATTGGATTATACTCTTGCTTGAAGTGTTTAACTCTACCTGTCAGTTCAACGTCAACTTTGTGTCTAATTAGCCTCCCATGGGACTTCTCCGAAATGATAGAAATGCCAACTGCTGTTAGTGAGGTTTATTCTGTTTTCTGGGCAACGCTATCGATGAATCTGCTCATCTCTTTGTTCTGTCTCTACACAGGCCCCCACAGATCCTGCAGTGCCACGTGGAAGAGATACCGAAAGGTATGGTCCATTCACTTTGTCCAGACTGACTCCTGCTCCCGATCGGGTCACACCACTGCCCTGTCTGTTATCTGGATCCCAAGCCAGATGGGGAAGGGTCAACTGAGAGGCCGACCTCTCTTACTCATAGAATGCTGTATCACATACACCTGCCACCCAGCACTGTTTACACTATTTTTCCAATTAAACTGATGGAAGCCAAATCTCAAAGGCACCTTATCAAATTAAAATACAATGTCATTACGCGAACGTGGAGTCACAGGTAGATAGGATAGTGAAGAAGACATTTGGTCCACTTGTCTTTATTGGTCAGAGTATTGAGTACAGGAGTCGGGAGGTCATGTTGCGGCTGTGCAGGACATTGGTTAGGCCACTGTTGGAATATTACGTGCAATTCTGGTCTCCTTCCTATCAGAAAGATGTTGTGAAACTTGAAAAGGTTCAGAAAAAATAGGGAGAGTTTGAGCTATAGGGAGAGGCTGAACAGGCTGGGGCTGTTTTCCCTGGAGCTTCGGAGGCTGAGGGGTGACCTCATAGAGGTTTATAAAATCATGAGGGACATGGATAGGGTAAATAGGCAAAGTCTTTTCCTTTTGGTGGGGGAGTTGAAACTTTATTGCTGGAACAGCGCAGCAGGTCAGGCAGCATCCAGGGAACAGGAGATTCGACGTTTCGGGCACAGGCCCTTCTTCAGGAAGGAAGAAGGGCCTGTGTCCGAAACGTCGAATCTCCTGTTCCCTGGATGCTGCCTGACCTGCTGTGCTGTTCCAGCAATAAAGTTTCAACTTTGATCTCCAGCATCTGCAGACCTCACTTTCTCCTTTTGGTGGGGGAAGTCCAGAACTAGAGGGCTTAGGTTTAGGGTGAGAGGGGAAAGATATAAAAGAGACCTGAGGGGCAACTTTTCCACGCAGAGGGTGGTACGTGTATGGAATGAGCTGCCAGAGGAAGTGGTGGAGGCTGGTACAATTACAACATCTGGATGGGTACACGAATAGGAAGGTTTTGGAGGGATATGGGCCAAGTCCTGGCAAATGGGGCTAGATTAATTTAGCATATCTGGTCGGCATGGACGGGTTGGACCGAAGGGTCTGTTTCCGTGCTGTAAGTCTCTATGACTATGACTCGATGTGATGACACACCCAGCCCTGAGATAGCCATTGGCTACAGAGCACCTGAAGTGTGCCAATAAACGCCTGGTATTCTCTCCCCAGAGCACCCTCTCCCCATTTACTGTTCCGATTACACCAACTAAAACAAATTAAACTAAATAAACAGGACTCAGACCGTTAAAGGGACACCACGATGAAGGGAAAAACCTGACGGATACCTTAACACATTTGACATTAAACTGTGGTCTGGGTGGGGGATGATGCACTCCAGCCCCTGTGCTGGTCAGCAGTCAGAGGGAGCCTGAAACCCAGCAGTGGACACTGTCTCTCCAAGCTATAGCTCAACCTCAATCTTCTTCCTGGGAGAAAGGGAGGACCTCATTCCTGATGAAGAGCTCCTGCTCAATCCGATGCTACCTGACCGGCTGTGCTTTCCCGACTTCAATCTAATTCCTGCACAGCTGCCTGGGGTTCCCAGATTGTCTCTCAAACGTTACTCACTCGAGATTCTCGATAAGTCGAGCATTTCATTTGATTAGATTGGATTCCCTACGGTATGGAAACGGGCCCTTCGGCCCAACAAGTCCATGCCGACCCTCCGAACAGCAACCCACCAAAACCTATTTGCCCACTCTATAATTATCCCTGAGTGGCGCGGTGGCTCAGTGGTTAGCACTGCTGCCTCACAGCACCAGGCACCTGAGTTCAATTCCCACCTCAGGGAACTGTCTGTGTGGAGTTTGCACATTCTCCCCGTGTCTGCGTGGGTTTCCTCCGGGTGCTCCAGTTTCCTCCCACAATCCAAAGATGTGCAGGTCAGGGTGAATTGGCCATGCTAAATTGTCCGTAGTGTTAGGTGCATTCGTCAGGGGTGAATGTAGGGGAATGGGTCTGGGTGGGTTGCTCTTCGGAGGGTCGGTGTGGACATGTTGGGCCGAAGGGCCTGTTTCCACACTGTAGGGAATTGAATCTAATCTAATGCATGTCACACGATGGGCAATTTAGCATGACCAGTCCACCCTGACCTGCACATCTTTGGACTGTGGGAGGAAACCCACGCAGACACGGGGAGAATGTGCAAACTCCACACAGACAGTCACCCGAGGCGGGAATCGAACCTGTGTCCCTGGCGCCGTGAGGCAGCAGTGCTAACCACTGAGCCACGGTGCCATGCATAGAATGGAGGCTGGAAGACTGACAAAAACAAAATCAACGTCCTAAACTTCTGTGAATGTAAATTTGGCTGACACTCCAGTCTAATCAAGGGCTTTTCTTCCTCTGGGTGCAGGCTCGAAGGGCTGAATGGCCTACTCCTGCGCCTATTGTCTATTGTCTAAATTTCCATCCTCTTCTGAAAGCCTTGAACCCAATACCATAAGATGTAGGAGCAGACACAGGCCATTCAGCCCATCGAGTCAGCCCCAGCATTCAATGATATCATTATCATGATCTTAGCGTCCTCAACTCCACTTTCCCCACGACCCACGATTCCTCTCCTGATCAAAGATCTCTCCATCTTAACCTCAACGGCTTCCTGTGTCAAACAGTTCCACAGAGACATTACCCACTGAGAGATGAAATTCCTCTTCATCTCTGTCTTAAATGGGTGACTCCTTACGCTGAGATGATACTCTCTGGCCCTAGACTCGCCCACACAAGGGCTAACAATCTCTCCTGTACCTGTCAAGCACCCTAAGAATGTAGGTCTCCCCTCATTTGGGCGGCACGGTGGCACAGTGGTTAGCACTGCTGCCTCACAGCGCCAGGGACCCGGGTTCGATTCCTGCCTCAGGCGACTTTCTGTGCGGAGTTTGCACATTCTCCCCGTGTCTGCGTGGGTTTCCTCCGGGTGCTCCGGTTTCCTCCCACAGTCCAAAGATGTGCAGAGTCAGGTGAATTGGCCATGCTAAATTGCCCGTAGTGTTAGGTAAGGGGTAAATGTAGGGGTAAGGGTGGGTTGCGCTTCGGCGGGGCGGTATGGAATTGTTGGGCCGAAGGGCCTGTTTCCACACTGTAAGTCATCTAATCTAATCATTTTTCCTAAATTCCAATGAGTACCTGCCTGACCTACTCAACGCCTGGTAATGTCCTCCTTGGTATTTGGGATTCTCCGTAATTAATTTACTCTGGATTGCTTTCAATGCCAGTCTATCTTTCCTTAGATTAAGGGTGCCAAAGTAATCACAGCTGTGGAGGGGCTGCCTTTACGGTGAGTGGAGTAAGATTTTGAAAAGACACGAGGGGCAATTTTTTTTTTTTAACACGGAGAGTGGTTTTTCTGTGGAATGAACGTCCTGAGGAAGTGGTGGAGGCAGGTACAGTTTAAAAGACATTTGGATAAGTTCATGAATAGGAAATGTTTAGAGGAATATAGGCCAACCGCATGCAGGTGGGACGAGTTTAATTTGGGATTATGGTCAGTGTGGACTGGTTAGACTGAAGGGTCTGGTTCTATTCTGTATGACTTGAATGTGACACTAAGGTGTGTGTGGATGCACTGCTCCTCCTACCTCCTTTGCAGGAGACAAGGCTTAATCGAGTTTTGTTGCCCTCCTTGTAGATTACATCACGCGCTGTGACTTTAATGATAACCTGAGACCCTACTGCCAATGGACTCAGGAATGTGACACTGACAGCGGCGAATGGATTAGAACCAATGGCGAGACCCCTACCCAGCACACGGGGCCCTCCGCCGATCAGCCCGCGCCCTGGGGGGATGGGGTGACTCACGGTAAGTTGGGGGAAGGGTGGGGGCAAGCCAAAGCAAACTGCAACCAAAAGGGGGCACCCACGAGATGGGGCAATATGTGTACCAATAGGGGCTCCAACTGTATCCCTTGGCAATTCCATACCATGTGACTCCTGGCAATTGGGTGTCATGTGATTGTGTAAGGCAGCACCCTATGACTTAGAGGCGTTGCATCACATGACTCTTGTAAGCCTGGTCTTGGGTCTCACAGTTGGATTAGGCACAGATGGACTGTGGTGGTGGTCGACGGCTCCTTGAGACTATCCCAGGTGGGGCTGAATGGCCGCCGTCCGTACCATTCTGACTGTGTGGGCTGCCTCTCCCCAGGAGGCCGACTCCCCAGTCTGCCACCAAAGAGCCAACCGTTCGACGTTGGCAACTTGTTTCACGGTGAGATCTCCACCGCCAAAATCTGGGGAGGAATCCGATTGGCCGACGGCTGCTTGTAGTCCCGCCGGCTCCAGGCTGGGGCAATGCCCCTGAGAAAGAGGCTCCAGGTGAGTGGGCATCAATTGGTGGAGGACCACATCAAGGTGGGGGAGGGGGTAGACAAAGAGGTCATGAGCCGGGAGGGTGGGGAGGTTGGGTTTGAGAGGCCGGGGGGACGGGGGGGGGGTTAAAAGGAGATATGATGGCACCCCCCCCCTCCTTTTGTTGGACATCTGCCCACCCACAGGGCACGGACCTCCTCCTGGCACGGGCTAAAGGAGAGAATGAGGCAGTATGAGGCACTTGGTTTGGCCATGCAATGGGCAGTGGAGAGCCTCAGTAGGGGCTACTCAGCCTGGCACTGCATCCCAGTGAAATGGGGGACAGGTCCAGGTCTAGACGGAGAGGCAGTTGGAAGGCCTCAGGCTTCATTAGCAACCCCCACCTGCTTTCAGGCCCAAGGGGGCCATAACACCCAACCCTCTGTCCCACCACTCACCTCTAAGCTTTTTCTGAGAGACAGCCTTGCACTGAGCAGAGGTAAGGGGTGTGAGAGGTGGGGCAGCCTGTATAACAGCCGTGACTCTCTCGCTCACCCAGGCCACTACGTCTACGAGGAGGCCAGTAACTTTGTCGCCAACCAGTTCATCCGCCTGACGAGCCCGAGCCTGAACATCAGCGGTGACGTGTGTGTTGAGTTCTCCTACCACATGTACGGACTGTTCGACGATGGGGGGACCCTCAACGTCCTGGTTGCAGAAGGACCGAGCACACTGTTGCTGTGGAATCGGACTGTGCCCCAGAGCCACGCCTGGCTGTCAGGGGCAGTCACTGTCCCAGGATCGAGCTCCAGGACCATTCAGGTGAGTCACCGCATCATGGCACGGTGGCTCGGGGGGTTAGCACCGCTGCCTCACCGCGCGAGGGACCCGGGTTCGATTCCACCCTCGGGCCACTGTCTGTGTGGAGTTTGTGCATTCTCTCCAAGTCTGCGTGGGTTTCCTCCAGGTGCTCTGGTTTCCTCCCACAGTCTCAAAGGTAGACAGGTTCAGGTGGATTGGCTGTGCTAAATTACCCATAGTGCCCAGGGATGTGCAGGTTAGGGTGGATTGGCCGTGCTAAATTACCCATAGTGTTCAGGGATGTGCAGGTTAGGGTGGATTGGCCGTGCTAAATTGTCCCATAGTGTCCAGGGATGTGCAGGTTAGGGTGGATTGGGCATGCTAAATTACCCATAGTGTTCAGGGATGTGCAGGTTAGGGTGGATTGGCCGTGCTAAATTGTCCCATAGTGTCCAGGGATGTGCAGGTTAGGGTGGATTAGCCGTGCTAAATTGCCCATAGTGTCCAGGGATGTGCAGGTTAGGTGAATTGGCCGTGCTAAATTGTCCCATAGTGTCCAGGGATGTGCAGGTTAGGGTGGATTAGCCGTGCTAAATTGCCCATAGTGTCCAGGGATGTGCAGGTTAAGGTGGATTGGCCGTGCTAAATTGTCCCATAGTGTCCAGGGATGTGCAGGTTAGATTCTTTAGTCAGGGGTAAATGTTGAGTAAAGGTTTGGAGAATAGGCCTGGGTGGGTTACTCTTCAGAGGGTTGGTGTGGATGTGTTGGGCCGAAGGGCCTGTTTCCACACTGTAGGTGATTCTATGATTCTGAGTAGAGATTCAGTGATCATCACCGAGTTGAATCATCCATTCTGTTCGGGCGCATTCCCTGGGGGGGTGAGGGGTCATGCGGGGAACAGTAGGGGGGGGTGTAGTTACATCCTTTCCCACACACTTCCATCTCCTCCATCCACCCAGCACCCTGAAACTGCACCTCCCTTCCAGTTATGCAATTGCCCCACCCACTCCCATCCATTCCCGTGGCAACCCCAGCCAGCTCCCCTATCCCATTCGCTCCCACCAACTCTAAGACTGACATCCTTCGACCCCAAACCTAAACAATAGAAGGGATCTGAAGAGATTCGAAAGGGAAACACCCTGCTAATTGGTTTCTAACACCCCCATGACCCTCCTGTGTGTGTCGTAACTGACCACCAGTATCCTGTAGATTAACTGTTCATTCCCAGAGGCTCCTGGTCGTTTTACTAGTCAACGTCGTTGATTCCAGACTTACATTTTGGATTTAAAAGTGCAAAACAAGCAGAGGAAATGACCCAGATATGACTCAAAATCTATGCTGCACCCATGCTTAATGACTGCATCGTTCAATATCCCCACCGTCCTCATTAATCTGTTTTAATGAGGAGGCAGGCCATTAGATCTCTGAAACACAAATCTCAAACTGTGTTGTTAATGTCCTTGCCTGATTGGCAAGTCTCAGATCAGCCCTGTCTCAAAGTTGTCTGCAAGCAATCAATTAACGTCCCTCACAGGATCCGACCATAACTCGAACAGCTGATGGGGCAGAAACTCTCTCTCTCTCTGTCTCTCTCTCTCTCTCTCTGTCTCTCTGTCTCTGCCTCTCTCTCTCTGTTTCTCGCTCTCTCTCTGTCTCTCTGTCTCTCTCTCTCTTCCCCCCCCCCCCCCCCCGACTTTCTCCAATGGCTTGAGCCATCGCCTTCCTGTACCTCTAGTCCAACTAGATGTCTTCCACCTTCCCCTAATTGGGGGAGATGCCTACACCATCAGCCCTCCCACGCGTGTGAGAAAGAAGGTTCCCAAGATGTCATTCTGAGGAGAAAGGGTGATCAATATTCTCGAGGAACAGATAATTACCCAGCTGCTGAAAGTGGATTCTTGCCTCATGAATATCCTTGGCTACACTTCCGACATTAGAGCAGAGACTGCAATTTTAAAGGCGTGGGGTAGAAATTCACCAAAGTTCCTCAGAAAACACCTTCCAAACCCGCAACCACTTCCATCTGGAAGGACAAGAACAGCAGATACTGGGGAACACCGCCACCTTCAAGTTCCCCTCCAAGCCTCTCACCACCCTGATTTGGAAATATATCGCTGTTTCTTCACTATCGCTGGGTCATAACCCTGAACTCCCAGCCTAACAGCACTGTGGGTCAACCCACAGCAGGTGGGACTGCAGCGGTTCAAGATGGTAGCTCACCACCACCTTCTCAAGGGGCAACTAGGGACGGGTAATAATGCTAGGCCCAGCCAGCAATACCCACCTCCCACAAATGCCACCAATTCAGAGATGTACAGCATGGAAATAGACCCTTGTGCATGTCCAGCAGTCACTTAAATGTCCCTAATGACTCTGCTTCCACCACCACCGCTGGCAACACATTCCATGCATCCACAACTCTCTGCGTTAAGAACCTACCTCTGGCATCTCCTTTATACCTTCCTCCTAATTTCTTCAAACTATGACTCCTCGTACCAGTCAATCCTGCCCTGGGAAAAAGTCTCTGGCTATTGACTCTATCCATTCCTCTCATTATCTTGTATACCTCGATCAGGTTTCCTCTCTTCCTCCTTCTCTCCAGAGAGAAAAATCTGAGCTTATTCAACCTCTCTTCATAAGGCAAGCCCTCCAGTCCAGGCAGCACCCCAGTAAACCTTCTTTGCCCCCTCTCCAAAGCCTCTGTATCTTTCCGATAGTAGGGCGACCAGAACTGGACACAATATTCCAAGTGTGAGTGGAGTTTGCATGTTCTCCCTGTATCTATGTCAGTTTCCTCCCAAAGTCCAAAGATGTGGAGTTTAGATTCCCTATAGTGTGGGAACAGGCCCTTCAGCCCAATAGGTCCATACTAAATCTCCGAAAAGTAACCCACTTAGACCCTGACAGGTGGGACTAGATTGGGTTGGGATATCTGGTCGCTATGGACGAGTTGGACCGAAGGGTCTGTTTCCGTGCTGTACATCTCTACGACTCTATATTTACCCCTGAGCCATGCACCTAACCTACATATCCCTGATCACTGTGGGCAATTTAGTGCGGCCAATTCACCCTAACCTGCACATGTTGGGACTGTGGGAGGAAACCGGAGGCTGGAATCGAACCTGGGTCCCTGGGGCTGCAAGGCAGCAGTCCTAACCACTGGGCCACCCCTGAAAGAAGCTTTGCTGGTGAACCTCTGGGAAGTGAACACCAAAGGTAATGATGCTACCACTGTACCACACACATGCCCCCCCCATGTTAAGTGGATTGGCCATGCTGCATTGCCTATAGTGTCCAAGGGTGAGTAGGTAGCCATGGGAAATGAGAGTTACAGGGATAGAGTAGGGGATTGGGTCTGGGTTGAGTGATCTTTGGAGGACCAGTGTGGACTTCATGGGCCAAATGGCCTATTTCCACACTGTAGGGATTCTATAACTGATACTGGTAGAGTGATGGTTATGTCACTGGATTAGTCGTCATCAGGGACAATCTGGGACCAAGTGCCAACACGACAGATGGTAGATTTTAAAGTCAATTCATAAAACCTGGAATCAAAAGTTCACCTCAGAATGGTGGCCAGCACGAATATCACTAATTATTGTAAAAATCCCAACCTGATTCACAGTTGTCCTTTCTTTCAGAGAAGGAGATCTGCCATCCTTACTTGGTCTGGCCTACACATGACTCCAGACCCATGTGCTTAACGCTTAACTGTCGTCTGAAATGACTGAGCAAGTCACTTTGTTTCAAGGGGCAAGGAAGTAGGGGCAGAAAGTGCTGCCCTGGCCCAGTGACCCTCCCCCCCCCCACCCCAACCTCCCATGGAAGTGTAAAGAAACATTAATCAGGGAAAGACAGAGATATTAGGTAACAAGGGAAGCTTGCAACCTAGGTTATAAGGACCATCAAAGAGAGAGAGAGAGAAGGGTAGGGGTATGGAGAGAGAAGCAAAGGGATTTAGAAGGAAAATCAGAGGGGTTTGGGTTGACTGTAAAATCAGAAGATGTGCCAGAGGTTAGATTTGGAGGTGTTCAGAGCTCCCAGAGGGTTGTGGAGGTAGGGAGAGAGGAGGAGGCCGTGGGTGGATCTGAGCACAAGGATGAGGAGATTACATTTTCTTTCATTAACGGTACACGTGTTCTTTCTTACCCCCCTTGATGGCAGGTCATCTTCGAAGCAGTGCGAGGTTTGACTGAAGTTGGTGATATCGCCCTGGACAATGTCGCCGTGGTAACCGGGCCCTGTTTCTGTGAGTGAACGCTGACTGAATGGATGGGATATTTGAATTTCTGTTTACTCATCCGTGGGATGTGGGCATCGCCGGCTTGTCCAACATTTATTGCCCACCCCGAGTTGCCGAACTGGCCGTAGAGAGACCACAGGCATACCAGAAAAGAATTACAAGGTTGAATGCAGATGGAAAGATAAGAACTCTCAGGAAAGATTGAACATTCGAGAGTTCCTTTCGCCAAGACAAAACAGGGCAACTCAGTAAAAGTCTTTAAAATTATGAAAGAGTTCAATAGGACAAAATGGGTTTCCATTTTTTTTAGATTAGATTAGATTAGATTACAGTGTGGAAACAGGCCCTTCAGCCCAACAAGTCCACACCGACCCGCCGAAGCGCAACCCACCCATACCCCTACATTTACCCCTGCATCTAACACTACGGGCAATTTAGCACGGCCAATTCACCCTGACCTGCACATCTTTGGACTGTGGGAGGAAACCGGAGCACCCGGAGGAAACCCACGCAGACACGGGGAGAATGTGCAAACTCCACACAGTCAGTTGCCTGAGGCGGGAATTGAACCCGGGTCTCTGGCGCTGTGAGGCAGAAGTGCTAACCACCGTGCCACCGTGCCGCCCACAAGTGGTTCATAAATTTAAGAATCAAACAGAATTAAAGCACAGAAGGAGGCCATTTGGCCCCTCATCCGTGCTGGCTCTCCACATGAACAATGCACCTAGGGTCACTCCTTCATCTTCTTCCCATCACATTCCTCCTTTTAGGGCAATTATCCAAGGCCAACATGAAACCCCTCAGATGAACCTGCCTCCATCACAGTACATTTCACATCCTCAACCA
>NW_028270182.1:12070426-12105426 GCF_037043375.1 Chiloscyllium plagiosum
GCATTTTTTACAGTAGGAGAGTTTAGCCTTTCAGATAGAAGTTTCCGGAATGCTTGGGCGTAAGGGAAATACTGATAACTATTTTTAGACAGTTTTGCAGAAGACTTTGCTGAAGCTGGGTGTGTAAGACAGAGATACATATGAAGGGGAGATTAATTCAGTGTAAGGAGTTAAATTTAAAAGTTCCAGACCAGAGGTGTTTGGCAAAAGCCATGAAAAGATTATTTGAAGCTGAGAAAGTCTAAGTTCATTTGTATGAGAACTCCAGAACAGGCTAACAGATTCTCAAGACAGAGTATTGAGGGCTACAGTTAAATTAAACCCTATGCATGGGAAAGAGGAGGTTATTCTCTTTGGAGTGAATTATGGAATAGATTATTCTTGGGATTTATGGGATTGTATTTTACAGTGTATTCTGAA
Source organism: Chiloscyllium plagiosum (assembly GCF_037043375.1). NCBI lineage: Eukaryota > Metazoa > Chordata > Chondrichthyes > Orectolobiformes > Hemiscylliidae > Chiloscyllium > Chiloscyllium plagiosum. The sequence continues at coordinate 12,070,847 of NW_028270182.1, forward strand.
ATCTTTAGATTTGTGTTAAATGTAAATAGCTTGGTTTATTCTATTTTGTCTTCATTTCTTTTGCATAATAAACTTCTGTTCTTTTTAAAATCAAATCTGCAGCATTGTGTGCTCATGAAAGAGCCCATAATTAAAACCAAAATTAAATAAGATCTATCAAGGCAAGTTTCAGTCTGGGAGCTGACATGACCAGCAATGACATTTGCTGGAATCATAAGAATATACATGTGCAGTCATATGTACATGGATACACCACATATGTATGTAAACATGTACATGTGTATAGGGTGACATGGATATGCACACACATATGTACAAATGTTTATTCATAGATGCATTTACAGAAATGATGAGGCACAGATGTATGTACATTCATATGCAGGTATCTTCACAGACACACAGGAGGGTTTTTGCAAACCATTATCATGTGCACAAACATGCACTTAATACACACACATACAGATGAAAATGTACATTTACTCAAGCAAACACATGCAAGCACAAACCCAGAGACATACACACACTGACACACAGACACACACACGCTCACACACACACACAGACACACACACACTCACACACACACAGACACACACACACGCTCACACACACACAGACACACACATGCTCACACACACACAGACACACACACACGCTCACACACACACAGACACACACACGCTCACACACACACACAGACACACACACACGCTCACACACACACAGACACACACACGCTCACACACACACACAGACACACACACACGCTCACACACACACACACAGACACACACACAAACTCACACACACACAGACACACACACACTCACACACTGACACACACACACACGCTCACACACACACACACAGACACACACTGACACACAGACACACACACGCTCACACACACACACAGACACACACACACACACACTGACACACAGACACACACGCTCACACACACACACAGACACACACACACGCTCACACACACACAGACACACACACGCTCACACACACACAGACACACACACACGCTCACACACACACAGACACACACACGCTCACACACACACACAGACATACACACGCTCACACACACACACAGAAACACACACACGCTCACACACACACACACACGCTCACACACACACAGACACACACACACGCTCACACACACACACACACACACTCACACACACACAGACACACACACGCTCACACACACACACAGATACACACACAACACACAGACACACACATAGATACAGACACAGACAAACAAAACACACACACATACATACACACACATAGACATAGGCACGCAGACACACACATACACACACATATAGACACAGGCATGCAGACACACACAGACACATACACAGACACACAAACACACACAACACACACACATAGACACATACACAGATACACACACATAGACACAGGCACGCCGACACATACACAGACACACAAACACACACACGACACACACACACAGACACATACACAGATACACACATCCACTCGCACACACACAGATACACACACACACTCACACAGACACACACACAGACACATACACAGATACTCACACAGACACAGAGACACACATACATACTGACATATACACGCACTCACACATAGACACACACACACAGACACACACATACTGACATATACACGCACACACAGACACAGACACACACACACTCACACATAGACACACACACACAGACACACACACATACTGACATATACACGCACACACAGACACACACACACTCACACATAGACACACACACAGACACACACAGAGACACACATATGCACACAGACACATACACAGATACACACACACACACTCAGACACACACACACGCACACAGAGACACAAACACACACACACACAAACTTTGCTTGCAATGAAACCAGTCCACACTATCATGTTCTGATATCCCATAACCTGATGTTGTGCTGTGGTTCTCTTTGGTGTGTATCAGGATCTTTCGGCAGTGCGTTAGCTTATACTTCCTCCGGAAACCCGCTGCAGCAGTGGACAAAGGCCCAGGCGGTTTATTGTGGAGCAACACCTGTTCAGGTAAGGAAATGGGTAGACCAGGGATGTTTTAGGAACCTGGCTGGGTTACTCACTCGTGAGAACATTTAGATCCTTGCAACAAGTTGAGAGGCATTCACTGTTTTCACTGAACTGTACTTGATTATGTGGGTCTGGCAATTAATTGATACATGCTTGACTGGGTGAGGACTCAGAGCAAGGTAAACAGGCGCAGAAGCTAGTGGAAGGTGGGATGGATTTGATGTGCCCATTACACGTGTCTTCAGCCGGACAGACACACCACCTTTCCTCATATATCCGGGACTGACATTTCTACAATGCTCGTTAGGAAATCAGTTGCACACCGCTATATTTGGATCAATAATCAAGTGTCAAATAGACTTGTTAACAAGCCTACATTGATCAGAATAATACACTGGCCATGGCATTAATATGATTAGCAGTCAAGTGGGAGTGGGCAGGTGTTTACACAGGCATGTATGAGAAAGGGTGACATGGAATGAGGGTCCATCATTTGTGGGGAGATGGGCTTGCCCTTGTTATGGACTAGCCCAGACCACTCAAAACATTCTTAAGCAGGCAGCCCAGACCATAACTTTGCAATTTGCTACGTGTACAGTAAAAAAAAAAACCCAGACTAAGTTAGCTAGGTAGACTACCAGGTTTTAAAACAGCCAAATATTCATTCACATAATTACAGAATGAAACTGAAAGACCAGAATATAGAAAAGCCGCAGAACTCAGTCGATCCAAGCTAGACTTAATAATGCTGTTCCGAAAGATACGTGCAACAGTCCCAATAAGCAAACCCCCTCAAACACAGAGTAACAATGATACAGAGGTTTACAGGTTGAAGTTGGAAGGGCAGAAGGAGAGAGAGTTCAGCAGCCTATTTCACACACAGCTCCTGCTGCTCTGACTCTAACAAGCCTTCAGCTTTCAGGACTGGCCACTTCCCTTTCATTATACAGGTCACTTCTAAAACATGACAGCTTTGGCCTAAAGTCTCATTTGTTCACATATAAACAGAAAGGCCTCACAGTAAACCCTTTCATCTCTGTACCAAGCCAGCCGGTTCGGAGACCGGACTGTTACTGACCCCTCTGAAACACAACACCGAGGACACAGTATCCTTGAGAAAAGGAACAGCTTTGTGACATCATACACACAGACAGGACAAACAGGAAGACAGCTAACAATCCGCATCCACGAACACCAACTAGCCACGAAACGACACGACCAGCTATCCTTAGTAGCCACACACGCAGACGACAAGCAACATGAATTTGACTGGGACAACACTACCATTATAGGGCAAGCCAAACAAAAACAGCCAGGGAATTCCTAGAAGCATGGCACTCATCCACAAACTCCATCAACAAACACATCGACCTGGACCCAATATACCGGCCACTACAGCGGACAGCTGAAACTGACAACCGGAAGCGGCAGGGACAGGCCACTATAAATGCCGGAGGAAACACCACAGAAGCGCTTCACAGGAGGCTCCCAAGCACTGAGGATGTCACCTAGACAGAGGACAAAACGTTTGCAACAAAAATTTCCAGCTCGGCGAACAGAACCACAACAACGAGCACCCGAGCTACAAATCTTCACCCAAACTTTGAATACACAGACAGTCCCCAGACACACACATACACACAGACACACACAGACACACACACACACAGACAGACCCCAGACACACACATACACACACAGACACACACACACAGACACACACACAGACAGTCCCCAGACACACACATAGACACACAGACACACAGACACACAGACACACACACAGACAGTCCCCTGACACAGACACACACACACAGACAGTCCCCTGACACACACACACACAGACACACACACACACAGACACACACACAGACAGTCCCCTGACACACACACACAGACACACACACACAGACACACACACAGACAGTCCCCTGACACACACACACAGGCACACACACACAGACAGTCCCCTGACACACACATATACACACACACACACACACACAGACAGTCCCCTGACACACAGACACACACACAGACAGTCCCCTGACACACACATATACACACACACAGACAGTCCCCTGACACACACACACACAGACACACACACACAGACATACACACAGACAGTCCCCTGACACACACATATACACACACACACAGACAGTCCCCTGACACACACATATACACAGACACACACATATACACAGACACACACACAGTCACCTGACACACACATATACACAGACACACACACACAGACACACACACAGACACACACACAGACAGTCCCCTGACACACACGTACACACAGACACACACACAAACAGTCCCCTGACACACACATACACACAGACACACACACAGACAGTCCCCTGACACACACATACACACAGATACACACACAAACAGTCCCCTCACACACACACACAGACGCACACATACAGACACACACACATGCAGTCCCCTGACACACACACACACAGACACACACACAGACAGTCCCCTGACACACACATATACACAGACACACACACACAGACAGACACACACACAGATAGTCCCCTGACACACATACACACAGACACACACACACAGACACACACACACAGACAGTTCCCTGACACACACATACGCACAGACACACACAGACAGTCCCCTGACACACATACACACAGACACACACACACAGACACACACACAGACAGTCCCCTGACACACATACACACAGACACACACACACAGACACACACACAGACAGTTCCCTGACACACACATACACACAGACACATACACACAGACACACACACACAGACAGTCCCCTGACACACATACACACAGACACACACACAGACAGTCCCCTGACACACACAGACAGTCCCCTGACACACACATACACACAGACACACACACACAGACATACACACAGACAGTCCCCTGACACACACACAGACAGTCCCCTGACACACACATATACACAGACAGTCCCCTGACACACACACACAGACACACACACATACACACACACACTGACACGTACACACGAACACACACAGACACACACACACTGACACACACACACATAGACACAGACACACACAGACACACACACGCATGAACACACACGCAGACACACAGAAATGAACAAACATACACAGACACACGCACACAGACAGTCCCCTGATATGCACACACACAGACACACATACACAGGCGCACACGCGCACACACACTCACACACACAGACCCAAACACACGCACAGACACATACACACACACAGACCCACACACACGCACAGACACATACACAGACACACACATACATAGACCCACACACATGCACAGACACACACCGGCAGACACACATACACACAGACAGACACAGACATGAACACATACTCACACAAACACAGACCCACACATACGCAGACATACACGCGCACAGACATACATGCGCACAGACATACATGCACACACAAGCGCACATACACACACGAACACATATGCACAAACACACACAGACACACATACACACACACAAACACATACAAACACGCACACACACGCGTGCACACACACACACACGTGCGCACATAGACACATAAGCACGTACAAACACACAGATCCAAACATGCATGCATTCTCTCTCTCACACACACGTGCACGCAGTCTCTCTCTCTCTCACTCACTGTCTCACACACACATATATACACACAAACACACACACCAACACACTAGACCTGAACAAGATGACAGGTGAGGAGTTGAGGTAAGGATCGTCCTGTGTGTATTATGATCTAACTCAGTGTCTTTCTGCTTCCAGTTTATTATAGAAGGCGTTTCAGGAGACAGCAAGGCCGCTCAACTTGGAGTGGACAAAGTCTGCATCGTCGACTGTTTGGGTACGACCAATGTTAAGTGTCTCTCCTCAGTTATTGTCACTGGAATCAAAATCAGTCATTCATTTTAACCTCACATGCCATCCGGAACATAAGAACCCCAGAAACTGGAGCAGGCAGAGGCCATTGAGCCCATCATAGCTGCTCTCCCATTTACTACAATCATAGCTGATCTTGGGCTTGAGCATATCCACTTCCCAAACCCTCTTGATTCACTGACAGACCACACCTCTGATGATGTCAGCCTGAAATATATTCAGTGACGGAGGCGCCGCAAATCTCTGAAGAGAATGTTCCTTGTTTCAGTCAATCATAGAATCCCCACAGTGTGGAAACATGCCATTCAGCCCATCGGGATCCATACCAACCCTCCATTGAGCATGCCACCCAGACCCACCCTATCCCTGTCATCCCTCATTTCCCTCAGCTAATCCACCCAGTCTGCACATCCCTGGGTACTATGGAAAATTTAGCATGACCAACCCCCACCCCACCACCCCCCCCCAACCTGCACAACTTTGGACTGTGGGAGGAAACCCACACAGACACGGGGAGAATGTGCAAACTCCACACAGACAGTCACCCGAGAGTGGAATTGAACCAGATCCCTGGAGCTGTGAGGCAGCAGTGCTAACCACTGAGCCACTGTGAGTCCTAAAGCACTGGTCACTTACCCCAACACTGAATCCAGTTGTATTAGATTTCCCAATCAGGGAGAAATCTCTCCCAGTGGATAGCAGCAATTTATAAATAATTGTTATTTATGCAACTCATTTTTTCCTTCTGATTCCTTTGCAGAAACATCGACCACAGTGACACCCTCCACCCCTGGGACTACACCCTCCACCCCAGACATTACACCCTCCACCCCAGACACTACACCCTCCACCCCAGACACTACACCCTCCACCCCTGGGACTACACCCTCCACCCCAGACATTACACCCTCCACCCCAGACACTACACCCTCCACCCCAGACACTACACCCACCACCCCAGACATTACACCCTCCACCCCAGACACTACACCCTCCACCCCAGACATTACACCCTCCACCCCAGACACTACACCCTCCACCCCAGACACTACACCCTCCACCCCTGGGACTACACCCTCCACCCCAGACATTACACCCTCCACCCCAGACACTACACCCTCCACCCCAGACACTACACCCTCCACCCCAGACACTACACCCTCCACCCCTGGGACTACACCCTCCACCACAGACACTACACCCTCCACCCCAGACATTACACCCTCCACCCCAGACACTACACCCACCACCCCAGACACTACACCCTCCACCCCTGTCACTACACCCGCCACCCCTGTCACTACACCCACCACCCCTGGGACTACACCCGCCACCCCAGACACTACACCCACCACCCCAGACACTACACCCTCCACCCCAGACACTACACCCTCCACCCCAGACACTACACCCACCACCCCTGTCACTACACCCGCCACCCCAGACACTACACCCACCACCCCAGACACTACACCCTCCACCCCAGACACTACACCCTCCACCCCTGTCACTACACCCGCCACCCCAGACACTACACCCTCCACCCCTGTCACTACACCCGCCACCCCAGACACTACACCCTCCACCCCAGACACTACACCCTCCACCCCAGACACTACACCCACCACCCCAGACACTACACCCACCACCCCAGACACTACACCCTCCACCCCTGTCACTACATCCGCCACCCCAGACACTACACCCTCCACCCCAGACACTACACCCTCCACCCCAGACACTACACCCACCACCCCAGACACTACACCCTCCACCCCTGTCACTACACCCGCCACCCCAGACACTACACCCTCCACCCCTGTCACTACACCCGCCACCCCAGACACTACACCCTCCACCCCTGTCACTACACCTGCCACCCCAGACACTACACCCTCCACCCCTGTCACTACACCCACCACCCCAGACACTACACCCTCCACCCCTGTCACTACACCCTCCACCCCAGACACTACACCCACCACCCCAGACACTACACCCTCCACCCCAGACACTACACCCTCCACCCCAGACACTACACCCACCACCCCAGACACTACACCCTCCACCCCAGACACTACACCCTCCACCCCAGACACTACACCCTCCACCCCAGACACTACACCCACCACCCCAGACACTACACCATCCACCCCAGACACTACACCCTCCACCCCAGACACTACACCCACCACCCCAGACACTACACCCACCACCCCAGACACTACACCCTCCACCCCAGACACTACACCCACCACCCCAGACACTACACCCTCCACCCCAGACACTACACCCTCCACCCCAGACACTACACCCACCACCCCAGACACTACACCCTCCACCCCAGACACTACACCCACCACCCCAGACACTACACCCACCACCCCAGACACTACACCCTCCACCCTATACACTACATCCACCACCCCAGACACTACACCCACCACCCCTGGGACTACACCCACCACCCCAGACACTACACCACCCTCCACCCCAGACACTACACCCACCACCCCAGACACTACACCCACCACCCCAGACACTACACCCACCACCCCAGACACTACACCCACCACTCCAGTCACTACTCCCACCACCCCAGACACTACACCCTCCACCCCAGACACTACAACACCTACCACCGGGACAATCTCAGGTCAGGATAATTTATACTTTATCAATTGTGGTCATTACAAAATGATTAGTGTTTTATGATGGTAATTTTTTTTTTAGTCATTTAAGGTCAGTCATTTGAATGGTCAACAATGTTTAGAACTCTTTTTGCGAACATCACAATACCATGTAGAAACAACAGAGAGCCATTGACCAGGAGAGATCTCCCTTGTCTGACACATTATCAGCATTTGGCCAAGTCACCATATCCACTGCATCCCTTTCAAGGGCTCAGTGAAATGCCTAGTAATCTGTTTAAATTGGTGGTTCATCATGCTTCAAGGGTGTAATTAAATTCTATGGGAATGGGTGATGGAGAAATGTTAAAGGAATTTTCACTTTTGGTGGTCCCTCAGTGACTAGTTGAAGATTCAGGACAACTAGAGAGAGACTTGGGCCACTGAACGATCAAAGAGATTGTCTTTGCGTTGAATCTCAGGAAATGAGAAAGATATTAAATGAATATTGTGCGTCAGTTTTTACTGTGGAAAACGAAATGGAGGCTGGGGAGCTCAGGGAAATAAAGATCGATGTTTTGAGAACAGTTGACTTTCAGAAAAGTAAGCGGGGGAGGTCTTAGAAAATATAAAGGTGCTTACATCTCCAGGATCTGATCTCGTGTATTCCAGGACTTTGTGGGAAGTTAGGGAGGAAATTGTTGGGCCTCTTACAGAAATATTTGTATCGTTGCTTTTTAGAAAGATAGAATCCCGACAATGTGGAAACAGGCCCTTCAGCCCAACAAGTCCATACCAACCCTCCGAAGAGTAACCCACCCAGACCCATTCCCCTACTGTCCTATATTTACCCCTGATCCATGCACCTAACCTACACATCCCTGAGCACTGTGGGTAATTTACTGTGGCCAACTCACCCTGACCTGCACGTCTTTGGAGTGTGGGAGGAAACCCACGCAGACACGGGGGAGAACGTGTAAACTCTACACAGACAGTCACCCGAGACTGGAATCGAACCTGGGCCCCTGGCGCTGTGAGGCAGCAGTGCTAACCACTGAGCCACCGTGCCTATTAATACGGGTGAGGTGCCAAATGACTGGAGCGTGGCTAACGTTGTGCTTTTATATAAGAAGGATGGAAGGAGACATCTGGGAACAATGGACCCGTGACTCTGACTTCAGTCGTGGGGGTGTTGTTGGACGTGATTCTGAAAAATCGGATTTTGCTGTACATCTCTAGACTCTATATGCTTTCGGAGAGGCAGTGACTGATTAGGGATGGTTTTGTGCGAGGGAAATCATGTCTCGAAAACTTGATTGAAGTAACCAAGACGATTGATGAGGACAGAGTGGTCGACATTGTCTACTTGGGACTTTAGTAAAGCCTTTGACGAAGTTCTGCATGGTAGACTAGTTCGATCACATGGGATTCCGAAGATTCAGGCTGGTGGTGGAGGATTGTTTTTCAGACTGGAGGCCTGTGACCACGGATTGGTGCTGGGTCCACTTTTAGATTAGATTACTTACAGTGTGGAAACAGGCCCTTCGGCCCAACAAGTCCACACCGACCCTCCAAAGAGCAACCCTACATTTACCCTTTCACCTAACACTACAGGTGCTTTAGCGCGGCCAATTCACCCTAACCTGCACATCTTTGAAAGTGTGGGAGGAAACGGGAGCACCCGGAGGAAACCCAAGCAGACACGGGGAGAACATGCAAACTCCACATAGTCAGTCGCCCGAGGCGGGAATTGAACCCGCGTCCCTGGCGCTGTGAGACAGCTGTGCTAACCACTGAGCCACCGTGTTTGTCATTTATATTAATGATTTAGATGAGAATGAAGGAGGCTTGGTTCGTAAGTTTGTGGATGGCACCAAGATTGGTGGTATCGTGGAGGGTGAGAAAGGTTATCTGGGAACACAGCGAGTTTGGGCCAGTGGGCTGAGGAATGGCAGATGGAGTTTAATTGAGATAAATGCAAGGTGTCGTATTTTGATGAGGCAAACCAGGGCAGGACTTACGCAGTTAATGATAAGACCCTGGGGAGTGTTATAGAACAAAGAGGTCCAGGGGTACAGGTTCATAGCTTCTTGAAAGTGAAGTTACAGGTAGACAGGGCGGTGAAGAAAGCTTTCAGTATGCTTGCTTTCATTGGTCAGAGCATTGAATATAAGAGTTGGGACATGTTGTTGCAGCTGTATAAGACATTGATGAGGCCACATTTAGTCTGGCCTCCCTATTATAGAAAGAATATTATTAAACTGGAAAGAGTGCAGAAAAGATTTACCAGAATGCTACCTCGACTGGAAGGTTTGAGTTATAATGAGAGGTTGGATAGGCTGGGACCTTTTTCCTTGGAGCACAGGATACTGAGGGGTGTCCTTATAGAGGTCAATAAACTCATGGGAGATATAGATAAAGTAAATAGCCATTTTCCATTGTAGGGGAATCTAAAATGAGTGGGCATAGGTTTAAGGTGAGAGGGGAGAGATACAAAAGGATTTTCACATAGAGGGCGGTGAGTGTCTGGAACAGGCTGCCAGAGGTAGTGGTGGAAGGGAGTACGTGCTGTCATTTACGAAATATTTCGACAGTTACATGGATAGGATAGGTCTGGAGGGATATGGGCCAAATGCAGCCACATGGGGCGAGTTTAATTGTGAAAACTGGGCGGCATGGATGAGTTGGGCCGAAGGGCCTGGTTTCCATGCTGTAGACCTCCACGACTCCAACTGAGCAACTAATTTTCCTCTAACCTGTTTCCTCTGTCAGATGGCGTTTGTATCGTGTCAGGAGATCCTCACTACATAACCTTCGACCAAAGGAAGTTTACCTTCCTGGGGACCTGCACCTACACTCTTGCCAGAAGTTGCGAGAATAAGACAGGTATGTGTAAAAGAGAGATAATGACCCTGATACACAACCTCTCTAAGAGGTAAAGCCGAGTTATGTTAAAAAAAGCTTGACCTAAGACGTCTCTCTTTTCATAGCCATTGGGCCTCTGAGTGGCTGCTGTATTCATCGTGATAATCCTCTCTTGAACAACAGTTCAAGTCTCACTCCTTGAATTCTAAGTCCAAATCAACACTCCATGTGGCTGTACTGAGTTAGTGCTGCATTGTCAGAGGCCTTTGGATGAAATGTTAATTCCCTCAGGCAGGAGTGAGCAAGGCCGCAGGGGGAGAAGAGTTTAGGAGTTCTGTCTGGTCTGCTGAGCCAGTGTTCGTCCTCCTTGTTCAACAGCAAAAACAGCAGATCTGGTGGGCTTTGGGATCACGAAAGATGCTAAGCAAACATCACACTGTTATTTTTAAAAATAAACACAGTATGTGCTGGAGAAATACAACAGGTTTGGCAGAGAGAGAGAAACAGCATTCACATTTCCAGCCCACCATGACTCTGTCTTTGGAACTCTACCCCATTGTTGGCCACGTTTGTGTGAAATGTACTCCTTGCACGTGTGTGTGTGTGCTTGTATTCAGTGTGTTAATGTGCATATTTCTGTATTTGTGTGAATATTTGATTGCCCTATGCGTGTGTGTATGGTTCTATCAGTGTGCTGTTTGTATCTGTATGTCTACCTCTTTATGCACGTGTGTGTATCTTCCTGTCTGTGCATATCTGTGTAGGTGTATCTATCACTCTGTCTGTCTGTGTATTAGTCCATTTGTGATTGTATGTGTATCTCGATGTACATGTGTCTGTCTGTATGTGTGTGTGTGTCAGTGTGCTTATGTTACTGTGTGTCCACCTGTACAGTTTGTCTATGTCAGTATACATGTTTGTGTGCCTATATTTCTGCGTGTGAAAAGGTTGTCTCTCATAAACTTTCTCTGTTGATCTCGCTCTCTGTGCACCTTCTCTGATGCCATGTATCTATTTGTGTGTCTGTGTGTTTATGTGAGTGTGTGTATGCATGTGTGTGTGTCTGTGTCTGTGAGCATTTGTGTGAGTGTGTGTGTGTATGTGCGTTTCTGAGTGTGTGTGTTTGTGAGCATTTCTGTGAGTGTGTGAGTGTGTGTGTGCGTTTGTGTGTCTGTGTGTGTGAGAGAGAGAGAGAGAGTTTGTCAGTGCTTATTTGACAGTCAATATGCTTCTCTCCTTTAATGTTATTCAATGATTTCCAGGACCCTGGTTCAGCATCGAAGGCAAGAATGAGGAGAGGGGATTACCTGGAGCCACTTACCTCAGAAAACTTTACATCACCGTTGACGACATCACCATTACGCTGATGAAAAACAGGCGAATCCTGGTTAGTCTCCCCACAGTTTCACCAATCATTTTGATTGAGAGTTTCACTGAGTTCAGTCAGTCAGAATGACTTTTTTTTTTTCTCTTTATTTATTCATAGGATGGGGGCCTCGCTGGTCAGGCCAGCTTTTTATTGCCCATCCCTAATTGTTAAGGGTCTTGGGTCTGGAGTCACATGTAGGCCGTAAGGACAGCAGTTTCCTTCCTTAAAGGGCATTAGTGAGCAAGATGGGCTTCTCCTGAGCATTGAGTCTTAATTCTTTTTTAACACTTAATTCAAACTTCCACGATGGTAGGATTCGGACTTTGGTCCCCAGAACATCACCTGGGTCTGTGGATTATCAGTCCAGCATTAATACCACTCAGCCATTGCTGCCCCAATGAAAACTGTTAGATTGCAATTAAAACCAATGGCTTCCTCAATGTCATTCAGGGAGAGATCACTGCTATCCTTACCCAGTCTGGGCTAGGAGCAGGCAGGTGGGTGGGGTTTAGTTTGGGATTAAGGACTGGTTGACCCAAAGGGGTCTGTTTCTGTGCTGGATGACTGTATTAAATTTAAAATTTGAGAGGTTCATTCTAGAGTCCAGTAACAGCGGGGAAGAAGCTGTTCTTGGTACGTGTGTTTAAGCTTTCGTATCTTCTGGAAGAGATTATAACCGGGGTGGGAGGAGTCTTTGATGATGCCGGCTGCCTACCTGAGGCAGCGGGATGTACAGGTGGAGTCAGTCAGCGGGAGGTTGGTTTATGTGATGGACTGGGCTGTGTTCACAACTCTCTCTGCAGTTTCTCACGGTGCTGGGCAGAGCAGATGCCATATCAAGCAGTGATGCACCCTGATCGAATGCTTTCTCTGATAGTTAAAGCACTTTAAATGTCAGCTCAGACGCATATCCTCATCAACAGCAATTTGCCCCAATTGCCAAAGGAGATTCGAAGAAAGGAGAAAACATAGATTCTCCCCTTCTCCCTATCACTGCCAAACTGCGTGTGGCCTCTTTTCTACCTTCCTCTCACCCCTCTGAGTCCTTTATTGACCAAAGACTATTTGTTTAACTTGCCCTTGACTATCCATGTGACCCAGTCTAGGGCAAAGAATTCTCCACATTTCTTTCCCTCATTACCCATCTCGCTATCATTGCCCAGACTCAGTTCCTGTATTGATTGGGACAAACCACATGGATTTTCTGATTTCAGATCTCTACTGAAATGGTTCCCTTTGGGAGATGGATGGGGGGGGGGGGGAATTAAATCAGGTTGCGCTACCTAGTCTTCAGAACAAAACCAACCAAATCTTTCCACTGTGGAAACAGGCCTTTCAGCCCATGCACTGACAGGCAGCCCATCCTATCCCCATAACCCGGCATTTCCCACCTGACCTGCAGGCTACGGGGACAATGTAGCACGGGCCAATCCATCCTAACCTGCACGTCTTTGGACTGTGGGAGGAAACCGGAGCACCCGGAGGAAACCCACGCAGACACGGGGAGAATGTGCAAACCTTCACACAGACAGTCACCCGAGGCTGGAATCGAACCCTGGTCCCTAGCGTCGTGAGGCAGTCGTGCTAACCACTGAGCCAGCGTACCACCAACAAGCATGGTGTAATTTGAGTCATCAGATTGACCAAAGAACCAGGCTATGGAGTGGGGTAGCACACACCTTCTACAAAGTCAGCACAGGAGACCAGACAGGAAAATACGGCTGAAGAGCATGCCTATTTATTTTTAAAGTAATATTAGATTATTCACTACCAACTAGGAATCCAGAGGCAACACTGTTCACAGGGATTTAATTCCAACTTTTCCATTCATTGAAATTAATGCTGCTAAAGTGGAATTTGAATTCAGAGCATTAGCCTGGGCTGTTAATCCAGGGATATCACCAGTATATTACCCTGTCCACCTGACCTAGAGCTATCCGGTCAAAACTGCCATTGCTGGTCTAATTCTACCCACAATACACAGCTACGGAGTTGAAGTTAGATAGTTTGAGTAGCATGGTGGTTCAGTGGTTAGCACTGATGCCTTGCAGCACCAGGGACCTGGGTTCAATTCCCACCTCAGGCGACTGTCTGTGTGGGTTTCCTCCAGGTACTTCTGTTTCCTCCCACAGTCCAAAGATGTGCAGGTTGGGATGGATTGGCCGTGCCACATTGTCTCCATAGTCTACAGGTCAGATGGGGAATGCAGGGTTATGGGGATAGGATGGGCTGCGGACTCAATGGGCTGATAGGCCTGTTTCCACAGTTGAAGAGATTTGGTTGGTTTTGTTCTCCCCAGATTAGGGACTAGGTATCGTAACCTGATTTATCTACCACCCTCCCCCCCCTCCCATCCATTTCCCAAAGGGAACCTTTTCACCAGAGGTCCGAAATCAGAAAATCCATATGGTTTGTTCCAATCAATACAGGAACTGAGTCTGGGCAATGATAGAGAGGTGTGTATGTGTGTGGAGTTTGCACATTCTCCCCTTGTGTCTGTGTGGGTTTCCTCCCACAGTCCAAAGATACCCAGATTACGGTGGATTGGTCCTGATAAATTGCTCATTGTGTCCAGGGATGTGCAGGATAGGTGGGTTAGCCAATGGGAAATGCAGGGTTACAGGGATAGGGTAGGGGGTTGAGTATTGATGAGATGCCCTTCAGAGGGTTGGCATGGGCTGAATGGCCTGCTTCCACACTGTAGGGATTCGATGATCATTTTGGTAGAACTCTAAACAGAATCCATACCTGTCGGATACAAACCAGTCACAGCCAGGCTCTCTCCCACTTCAGGACAAACATGAGACAGAATCCCTTAAACAAGCCATTTCTCACTGTGACAGAGCAGTTGTATTTTACAAGTAGTGTTTCTGATTAATACAGTGTTCCCATTAATCTGGGAAGCTTATCTCCTTCACAACCAAGCTATTGTTGTGTATCAATTTCAGCCTTGGTTATCAGGCAGTTACATAGACCATCCATCCCAGTGACAGCCTGATTGAATCAAACAGCCTGCTCACCCAACTGTTCAAAACAACTTGGAAAACATTTGCAAAAACCCAACACAAAATGTCTACCGTTAGGCGTGATTACATGATTGGGTCGCACTTGCTGAACAATCCCAACTGCAATAATAACCACCCCAGCAAAGCAATTTCAGATAATTACGGGAGCAAGAGTAGGCCATTCAGCCCATCAAGCTTGCTCCACCATTCAATATGATAATTGAATTAAATCCACGGGGAGCACCCTTTATTTACATGTGGGGAGGCCTTGATGCTGACCCAGCTCCCTCAGAGCCAGCTCTCAGAGTGAACAGCTGAAAATGTGTTGCTGGAAAAGCGCAGCAGGTCAGGCAGCATCCAAGGAGCAGGAGAATCGACGTTTCGGGCATGAGCCCTTCTTCAGGAATGATGCCCGAAACGTCGATTCTCCCGCTCCCTGGATGCTGCCTGACCTGCTGCGCTTTTCCAGCAACACATTTTCAGCTCTGATCTCCAGCATCTGCAGTCCTCACTTTCTCCTCAGAGTGAACAGAACCTCTGGCCCTCCTGTTTATTTTTTTCTCTATTACCCCCACACTACCGCCTAACTGTGGTCATGCTTATTTTTTTCCCCAGCACCCATATTGTGTGTGTGTGTGTGCAGGTGTGAGACACAGTGAAAGACACAAGGTGCACGAATCTTTATTCAGTTTCCACCACCAGGAAGAAAAGAAACACTCAAATGGCCAGCGAAATCTGTCCTAGCCCTTGTGAATTACCCAGAAACTTTCTCCATGGCAACGTCTTGTCTATCACAGTTGATTTGCCAACCAATCAGCACCATTGACCCCTGCAGTATAAACTGTTAAAATTATTTGGCATGCTTGCATTTGTCCTGATGTGTGCACGATGATTGATATTCAGCGACGGCTGGATTCTTTCCAATCAAGGGACGATTGATAAAGTACATCTGATTTGGTAGCAGTGCGACGAGGCGATCCTCTGCAGGCCTTTCAGTCAGGCTTTCTGAGCTCTACCCAAGAGAGGCGAAATATTGATGTCGTGTCTGATCCTTGTAATTACAGGCGGGCCAAACAAGGGTGAGGCTGCCAAAGCAACTGGGCAGAGTCCATCTCTCTCAGTCCGGCCAATACGTCATGGTCCAGACAGATTTTGGCCTGCAGCTACAGTACGACGGGAACCATTTTGTGAAGATAACTGTACCGGGGTGAGTCCCATGGCTTTTGAGCTCAAGCGTGCCACTCTTGACCTCAAAGAAATGCTCATCATCTCTGAGTCCAGAGCGTGAAAGAATGCTCTTCACTTGACTGGATGAGGGCATCTCAATACCATCCAGGGTGAAGCAGCCCGTTTGACTGGCACCCCATCCAACTCTTCCAGCATTCACTCCCTTCATCAATGATGCTCAGGGGCAGCGGTGTGTACCATCTACAAGGTGCACTGAAAGGTTCCTGTGGCAGCACCTACCCCCTCCACTGTCAAGGCAGTAGACACATAGGGACACCAGCATCTGCAAGTTCCCCTCCGAGTCACTCCTAAACTGGAAATATATTGGCTGTTCGTCCAGTGTTATTGGGTCAAAATCCTGGAACTGTCTCCCTGTGAGGGGGGGGGGGGGGGGGGTTCCCTACACCACATGGGACTGCAGCAGTTTCAGATCATCACCACCTTCTCAAGGTTGCAATTAGGGATGGGCTCTTGATCCCAACAGGCCCCAGGTCTATTTGTTAAAGGGTCTCTTTCTCTCCTAGCAACTATTACCAACAGATGTGCGGATTCTGTGGTGACTTTAACGGTCATTCTGTTGATGATTACCGGATGCCAGATGGGTCCTTGGCGGTGAATGACACCATATTTGGAGAGAGCTGGAAGACGAAAGATGACGAGGATGAGAGGTAAGTGCTGCTTATGCGCCGCGTTACATCAACCTCTTCACCTCCTGCGCTTAGACTGAGACGTGATTATTCAGAGTCTCTCAATGGTCCGATGAGTGAAGACCATGTGATAACAAGCCATAGAGGATGGGTTTGGTTGAAGATGTAGATCTTTAAGCAATGCAGCAAAGTGGCCCAGAGACAAGAAAACATCTGTCACGATGTTGAAATGAATGAGGTGGAACGCCATTTTGAACTATACAAGACGAGTCGGTCCACAATACACCATTCGCACAATTCCCTCTGGAGAGGTTTGGGCAGGGAATTCTGGACCAGAAGGCATGGCCACCAATGGTGCAGCGATAGAAATCAGGAACTTGTAAACCAGCTCTCCTTTCCTCCTCAACTCCTGTGTCGACGCTATTTGCAGGAGATGGAAATGGTTTCAAGATGGCGTCCACTTGTCATCCAAATGGCTCGAGGTACAGCTCTGAGCCAATCTAAGACCTTTCCACTGGGGTCCACGCTGACTGCATGTCCCCACTGATGCACATTCCCCCCCCCCACATCAACCATGGCCAATATTTTTGAAGGGATCTCATAGTTATTTCTGGCAAAGACCCATTGAGCCATGTTGCTGTGTTCCAGGTGTAAGACTATTGTCCCAGCTCCATGCGAGAAAGAAATCCTTGACAAAGTGATCAGCGATGACCAGTGTGGACTCATCATTGATGTGACAGGACCGTTCAGGTAAGAGAAACAGGTTGCAGCAGTAGATTATTACAGGTAGCGGAAATCGGAAATAGAAGCAGAGAATGGTGGAGAAGTGAAGGAGAGGAACACAGTTAACAAGCTAGGTTGGTGCATTGTCTTCAGAACTGGGTCAAGGGAAGGCGCGAAGGAGAGGGCAAGGATACAACGTTTTGGAAAGAATTCTGAGGGATAGGATTTATGACCATTTGGCAAGGCATAGTGTGATTAAAGGCAGTCAGCATGTCTTTGTGAGGGGCAGGTCATGCCTCACAAATCTTATTGAGTTCTTCGAGGAGGTGTCAAGACAGGTCGACGAAGGTCAAGCAGTGGATGTGGTGTATATGGACTTCAGCGTGGCATTTGATAGGGTTCCCCATGGTAGGCTCATTCATAAAGTCAGGAAGTATGGGATACAGGGAGATTTGGCTATCTGGATTCAGAATTGGCTGGCTGACAGACGGCAGAGAGTGGTTGTAGTTGGAATGTATTCTGCCTGGAGGACAGTGTTGAGTGGTGTCCCGCAGGGCTCTGTTCTTGGGCCTCTGCTCTTTGTAGTTTTTATAAATGACTTGGATGAGGAGGTTGAGGGGTGGGTTAGTAAATTTGCAGATGACACAAAGGTTGGAGGTGTCGTCGATAGTATAGAGGGCTACTGCAGGCTGCAGCGCGACATAGACAGGATGCAGAGCCGGGCTGAGAAATAGCAGATGGAGTTCAACCTGGATAAGTGTGAAGTAATGCATTTTGGAAGGTCAAACTCTAAAGCTGAATTTCGGATTAAAGACAGGATTCTTGGCAGTGTGGAGGGATCTAGGTGTGCAAGTACATAGATCCCTCAAAGTTGCCACCCAACAATAGGGTTGTTAAGAAAGCATATGGTATTTTGGCTTTCAGTAGCAGGGGGATCGACTTTAAGAGCCGCAAGGTTTTGCTGCAGCTCTACAAGTCCCTGGTGAGACCACACTTGGAATATTGTGTCCAGTTCTGGTCGCCCTACTATAGGAAAGATACAGAGGCTTTAGAGAGGGTGCAAAGAAGGTTTACCAGGATGCTGCCTGGACTGGAGGGCTTGCCTTATGAAGAAAGGTTGAATAAGCTCAGACTTTTCTCTCTGGAGAGAAGGAGGAAGAGAGGAGACCTGATCGAGATATACAAGATAATGAGAGGAATGGATAGAGTCAATAGCCAGAGACTTTTCCCCAGGGCAGGATTGACTGGTACGAGGAGTCATAGTTTGAAGAAATTAGGAGGAAGGTATAGAGGGGATGTCAGAGGTAGGTTCTTTACGCAGAGAGTTGTGGATGCATGGAATGTGTTGCCAGTGGTGGTGGTGGAAGCAGAGTCCTTGGGGACATTTAAGTGACTGCTGGACATGCATATGGATAGCAGTGAGTTGAGGGGTGTGTAGGTTAAGTTACTATATTTTACACTAGGATTAAATCTCGGCACAACATCGTGGGCCAAAGGGCCTGTTCTGTGCTGTACTTTTCTATGTTCTATGATACATCATGATAAGGCGGAAGACAGAAGCAGCTCACGTGAATCTGTTATTGCAGTTCAGCCTAAGGCCTAAGCGAGGTGAGTAAAGAAACAAAAGATGTCACTCGAGCCAGTCCAGATGTCCAGGAGCAAAACAACAGCATAAACCAGGAGGAGGAGGAGGAGGAGGCTCCACAAATATTCCCATCAAGACTGGGGGAGCCGAGCGCCATCAGTGTGAAAGGCAAAACTGAAACATTTGCAACCACCTGCAGCCAAAGTTCTAAATCAAAATGGGAGTGGGGATGACAGTCTGAAATAAGATTCGGAGATGTCGGTGTTGGACTGGGGTGTACAAAGTTAAAAATCACACAACACCAGGTTATAGTCCAACAGGTTTAATTGGAAGCACTAGCTTTCGGAGCCACCTGATGAAGGAGCGTCGCTCCGAAAGCTAGTGCTTCCAATTAAACCTGTTGGACTATAACCTGGTGTTGTGTGATTTTTAACTAAAGTCTGAAATATGTTCTTGTTCATTCTTTTACGTGATGTGGACCTTGCTCGTGTTTATTGCCCCCCCATGGACCTTGAGAAGATGGCAAGCCACCATCTTGAACCTTTGCGAAGAGTTTCTGGGCCGTGGGACGGGAAGGAGAGAAAGGCCAAGTGTGTGAAACCTCCTGCCCGTGCATGCACACATTTTCAGGATTGGAGCACAATATCATTGTTCTGTCCCCAGTATTTATTGGAATCAATCTTCACGTTGTATTTGGTCGCTGTCTGGGTGAGACGTCAAAACTCCAAGCAGTTCCAAGGCAAGCCAGTGGCTCAGTGGTTAGCACTGCTGCCTCACGGTGCTAGGGGCCCCGGTTCGATTCCACCCTCGGGCGACTGTCTGTGTGGAGTTTGCACCTGGTCTGCGTGGGTTTCCTCCGGGTGCTCTGGTATCCTCCCACAGTCCAAAGGTGTGCAGATTAGCGTGAATTGGCCATGCTGAAGTGTTCAGGGATGTGTAGGTTGGGTGCATTAGTCAGGGGTTAAATGGAGGGGAATAGGTCTGGGTGGGTTACTCTTCAGAGTGGATTTGTTGGGCCGAAGGGCCTACACCCACACTGAAGTGGACCAAGGGAAAACAAAATGACGCTCAACCTTAAAGTCAGAAGAAATAGTGATAATGACACTGGACTAATAGTCTGGAGCACCCAGTTAATGGGAGCTGGTGGAAGAGAAATTGAATTAATTAAATTTACATTGAAAGCAAAATCTAACATTGAAAGCAAGTGAATGAAAACCTATCATTGCTTGTTTTTTAAATAAAAATTCAGCTGGTTCCCTCTCCTTTTTGGAGAGACAAAGAAAGAAGTAGCTGGGAAAACTCAGCAGCTCCAGCAACATCTGTGGAGAGAAAGCAGAGTTAACGTTCCGGGTCGATTGACCCTTGTTTTGAACTACGGCTGTGGAAATGAGATTTAGCATACACCTTGTGTCCTTATCTGTTATGACCAAGATGTGACCAATAATGCCCTAATACCCCTTTTCCCTTCCTGGATGAACTTCCGCAATCTGTGCATAGGATTCCTACACTAAGGAAACAGGCCATTCAGCCCACTGAGTCCACACCACCCCTCCCAACAGCATCCCACTCAGACCTGCTCTATCCCTGTACTTCCCATGGCTGATCCACCCTAACCTGCATATCCCTGGGTGCTATGGGTAATTTAGCACGGCCAATCCACCCTAATCTGTACATCCCTGGGCACTATGGGTAATTTAGCATGGCCAATCCACCCTAACCTACACATCCCTGGGCACTATGGGTAATTTAGCATGGCCAATCCACCCTAACCTGCACATCCCTGGGCACTATGGGTAATTTAGCACGGCCAATCCACCCTAACCTGCACATCCCTGGGCACTATGGGTAATTTAGCACGGCCAATCCACCCTAACCTGCACATCCCTGGGCGCTATGGGTAATTTAGTACGGCCAATCCACCCTAACCTGCACATCCCTGGGCACTATGGGTAATTTAGCACGGCCAATCCACCCTAACCTGCACATCCCTGGGCACTATGGGTAATTTAGCACGGCCAATCCACCCTAACCTGCACATCCCTGGGCGCTATGGGTAATTTAGTACGGCCAATCCACCCTAACCTGCACATCCCTGGGCACTATGGGTAATTTAGCACGGCCAATCCACCCTAACCTGCACATCCCTGGGCACTATGGGTAATTTAGCACGGCCAATCCACCCTAACCTGTACATCCCTGGGCACTATGGGTAATTTAGCACGGCCAATCCACACTAACCTGCACATCCCTGGACACTATGGGTAATTTAGCACGGCCAATCCACCCTAACCTGCACATCCCTGGGCACTATGAGTAATTTAGCACGGCCAATCCACCCTAACCTACACATCCCTGGGCACTATGGGTAATTTAGCACGGCCAATCCACCCTAACCTGCACATCCCTGGACACTATGGGTAATTTAGCACGGCCAATCTACCCTAACCTGCACATCCCTGGACACTATGGGTAATTTAGCACAGCCAATCCACCCTAACCTGCACATCCCTGGACACTATGGGTAATTTAGCACGGCCAATCCATCTAACCTGTACATCCCTGGACACTATGGGGTAATTTAGCACGGCCAATCCACCCTAACATGCACATCCCTGGGCACTATGGGACCATATACTACAGCCAATCTACTCATCTTTGGACGATGGGAGGAAATCGGAGCATTGGGAGAAAAACAAACACAGACACGAGGAGAATATCACTGATGCTGGGAGGCAGCAGCGTTAGCCACTGAGCCACTCGTGGTAGAGGTCACAGTGAATGTTACATGTAACAAACTCCACAGTATTGTTCTTTGGTCTTGACTCCCCTCTGAATTAGCCTGAAGCACACTCAGAAATAGGTGATACACCTTGGTCTTGCCACTGACAGCTCTATCTCATGACGCGACACATCAGCATGACATTCCGACATGCTGGAATTACAGTCAGCTGTTTATGGTTGGTTTCTGCTCTTGGCCATTCACCAATACAGAGCCCTCTCATTCATTTGTTTGGCACTCTCCCTGAAGCTGTGTTGACTGTGAATGGAGCCCTATAATTCGGGGCGCTGATCCACCACCTCCATATTAACCAAAGGTATCATGACCTACAGCCCCGTGTTGAAGAGTAACCTCTGTTTTACTTAACAGGGACTGTGTTAAGATTGTGGACCCCATGCCTTACTTCAACAACTGCGTGTATGACATGTGTCAGTTCCAGGGTTTCCAACCACCTCTGTGTGACCAGCTTCAGGCCTACACTGATATCTGTCTATCTGCCGGAGCCACTGTGCACAACTGGAGGACTCCAGATTTTTGCAGTAAGTCAGCAGTCATTTTTGTTCCTGGCCGTGAGGAGAGTGTTTCCTGTGGGTGCTACATCAAAAGGTTGCGCAGTGATGTCTTTCCATTTGGGGTGGGGGGGGGGGGGTTCGATATTGGCTGATCCCCTGACTTGACTGCAGGGGAGCCTCAGAACACCGACTTGTGCACTTTCCTAATTACGGAGAGCTGAAACATCCAAAAAGGGCTGAAGCTCCTCCCCCATGTCCTTACTCTGGGGCTTCCGGTGGGGGGGCTGGGGGGAGGGTGCAAGGGTGGGGATGAAGGATTTGTGCAAACGTCCCACAACTCACACCATCTCCAGAATCCGAAACGGGTCTTGTGAAAGATTCTGAAATGTTGTGAAACTTGAAAGGGTTCCAAAACAAATTTACAAGGGTGTCGCTAGGGTTGGAGGGTTTGAGTTAGGGGGGAGAGGGTGAATAGGCCAAAGTCTTTGCCCCAGGGTCGGGGAGCCCACAACTAGAGGGCGTAGGTTATAGGTGAGAGGGGGAAAGATTTAAAAGGGAGCTAAAGGGGCAACATTTTCACGCAGAGGGTGGTGCGTGTATGGAATGTGCTGCCAGAGGAAGTGGTGGAGGCTGGTACAATTACAACATTTAAAAGGCACCTGGATGGGTGTATGAATAGCTGAAAAATTCGTTGCTGGAAAAGCGCAGCAGGTCAGGCAGCATCCAAGGAGCAGGAGAATCGACGTTTCGGGCATAAGCCCTTCAACTTTGGGCTCATACCCGAAACGTCGATTCTCCTGCTCCTTGGATGCTGCCTGACCTGCTGCGCTTTTCCAGCAACGCATTTTTCAGCTCTGATCTCCAGCATCTGCAGTCCTCACTTTCTCCTGGGTGTATGAATAGGAAGGGTTTGGAGGGATATGGGCCAAGTACTGACAAATGCGACTAGATTAATTTAGGATGTCTGGTTGGCTTGGATGAGTTGCACCAAAGGGTTTAATTCTGTGCTGTTCATCTGTACGACTGTTATAAGGAGGAGGCTGGATGGACTGGCATCTTTTTTTTTAACTGCAGCATAGGATGTTGAGGGGTGACCTTATAGAGGTTTATAAAATCATGGGGGACATAGATAAGGTGAATGACAGGATCTTTTCCCTAGGATGGGGGAGTTCAGAACTCGGGCACCTATATTGAAGGCGAGAGGAGAAACATATAAAAGGGACCTGAGGGGCAACGTCTTCATGCAGAGGGTGGTACGTGTATGGAATGAGCTGCCAGAGGAAGTGGTAGATGTTGGTGCAGTTACAACATTTAAAAGATGTTTGACCAGGTACATGGATAGGAAGGGTTTATGGGCCAAATGCAGGCAAATGGGACGAGTTTAGTGTGGGGGATTTGATCGGCACAGACGAGTCGGAGCAGAGGGTCTGTTTCCATGCTGTATGACTCTGTGACTGTTATCTTTGCATTTCAACCACACCACACTTCGTCCCTGTAAACCTTGGTTAAAAACCCTGTTGCTGGCAGTTTTGAAGATGGTAATAAGTGGCTCAATACCCCCCCCCCCCCCCTCTCATGATGGGATAAAATGTTCCTCTGGCAGGTTGAATGTTATGGGATCTCTCCTGTAACTAGAGCCCAGAATCTGTTCTGTAATCTGGGCAGTGTGAGTTCTTGCATACCATCACCTATGTGTCTCTTATTAGAGTCATAGAGATGTACAGCACGGAAACAGACCCTTCGGTCCAACCCGTCCATGCCGACCAGATATCCCAACCCAATCTGGTAAAACAAAAGCTAAACAATATCCACTTTGCTCCGCAGCTCCACTCTGCCCGTCAAACTCCCACTACAACGTATGTGCCAGCATTTGCCCAGAGACATGTAGCCAACTCAACAGTTCTGACTGTTCAAAGAAATGCATTGAAGGATGTAGCTGTGACCCTGGGTATGTTCTCAGTGACAGTCAGTGTGTCCCCCGCTCTGACTGTGGATGCTCTGACGATGAAGGCAATTATCACCTGGTAAGTAATCTCTGCTTATAACCAATATCTCACCAATCTCCACTGTCAACAATGACAGATCCAGCTTTGGTGACCACCCTGGTAGAATAGCCTGCTCCACTCACTAGCCAGACTTGGGCACAAGTCCGGTTTTGGCACAGAACCACACATAGTAGGTGGGCAGAGCACAAATCAAAGTGAGGCCAAGGGCCTGAAAGGGTCAACGTTAGAGTGGTGCTGGAAAAGCACAGCAGCATTCGAGGAGCAGGAAAATCGACATTTCGGGGGTCAATCTTTTATTTATCCATTGGCTGGGCCCAACGTTTATTGCCCGTCCCTAGTTGCCCCTTGAGAAGGTGGTGGTCAGTTGCCTCTTGAACCGCTGCAGTCCGCTTGCTATGGGGTTGACCCACAATTCACTGGGGGGAGGCGCGGGTTCCAGGACTGTGACCCAGCGACCACTAAAGGAACAGCAGTGCAGTATACAGGTACACAATCCTTCACCCGAAATCCTTGAGGCCAGTTGTTCTTCGGAATTCGGACTTCTTCGGATTTCGGAATAAATGACATTTTCACAGTGAAATAACAAAGAATGACCAATCAGCAGACCCACGTGCGACCAATACCAGCGCTGAGACACAACTGATGCCACGTCTGCGTGATGTGGGTCGAGTGGGTGTGGAGTTGGGTCACCTGTTCGCACATGGAGAAAGTGAGGCCTGCAGATGCTGGAGATCAGAGCTGAAAAATGTGTCGCTGGAAAAGCGCAGCAGGTCAAGGGCTCATGCCCGAAACGTCGATTTTCCTGCTCCTTGGAAGCTGCCTGACCTGCTGCGCTTTTCCAGCAACACATTTTTCACCTGTTCGCACGCCAAACAACCCTGTTATGCAGAAAACCACTTCGCAAGAAAAGCCTCAGATTTCGGAGCTTTTTGGAATTTCGGATAAAGGATTGTGTACCTGTATTTCCAAATCGGGATGAAGAGTGGCTTGGAGGAGATCTTGAAGGTGGTGTTCCCATGTATCTGCTGCCCTTGTCCTTCTAGATGGAAGTACTTAGGGATTTGGAAGGTGCTGTCTGAGGACCTTTGGTGACCGTTGGTAAAGTGTGATCTAGTGTCTATAGCAAGAGATCTGGGTTCGAAACCCACCCTCCCCATAGAGTGCGACATAATATGTTAGCCAAAATTAATTACAAATTTATGTATGCAAAGGAATTACTTTTGCAAAACAGTAGGATGCACTCACACGAACAGCCAACTGTTAGAAGGGGGCCCCATAATAAAAATAATAGAAACACTGAAAGAAAACCCAAAATTAAACTGAAATATTATTTCCGAGGCCACACAGGAACAAAGGTAGATCATTCTTGAGCCTGTTCCACCATTTGATGAGATCATAGCCTTAACTCGACGTACTCCATGAATCCCTAATAGTTACACTTCACAAAAAAAAAGTCTATCTCAGATTTAAAACTAACAACGCTGTGTTGCGAGTGCTCTTATAGAGGTCACCATAACTCCAATGGGCCAAATGGCCTCCTTCCGCACTTTAGTAAGTTCTGTGGCTAATGTCGGAGCGTCTGTCCACTTGCAGATCAATGAGTCTTGGTACTTAGCAGGCTGCGGCAAGAAATGTACCTGCGCCAGTCCAAAGAACGTCTTCTGTCAGGATGCGGGTTGCTCGCCATCGGAGGTGTGCAAGCTGCTGGGCGGAGTTTATGGCTGCCACTCAAAGGGTAAGACTTTCCACGTTCATTCTGGGGGGCATCAGCCTCGCTGGTAGGCCGGGATTCATCGCCCAGTCACGACCACATTGGTGTGGAGGACTGTGAAGGCTGAGGCTGGGTAATGATGGGAATTTCCTCCCAAGGATACCCGTTGAGCTGTTGGAGTTCTGAGTACAGACCAATAGCTTTACACTTACAAACATTTTTCTTCTGAAAGAAGCCGCATTCAAGTTCTCAGTTTTCCAGGGTAACTCCCATTCTCAGCAACCCCAAATCTACAGTTACTGCGCCGTTATTTTCATTCTTTGAAGGCATCGCATCTCTTACTCACGGCGAATCGCCCTTTCTCAGCACGTGGCTCTGGGTCTGGAGTCACGTGTAGGCCAGACCGGGTAAGGATGTCAGATTTCATTCCCTAAAGGGCGTGAGTGGACCAGATGGTTTTTGACATCGTTGCAGTGGTCACCATCACCGAGACTCTAGATTGAAACGTGGCGCCAAGTTAACTCTTAATAATTGGAGCCTGCTACCAGGGTGAGATTTGAACTCATGTTCCCAGGGTATTAACCTGGATTTACCAATCCAGTGACAGTAGAACTATCAATCATTGGAGAACATCACGCCTGGGATCAATCTTAGATGAGAGCAGAACAGCAACGATCCCTTTGTCTGTTGATTCCAGTTTACAAGCCATACGCCTCAGGTTTCAGGCCTGGGGCTGACTGGTACTTAGCTGATGAGCCCCTTGTTGACGCTGGCAGTCCTTGGTGGGTGCTCTTGAAGCATCTTTACCAGGGTATTCTGCCGTGTCATTGCTCATGGCGACCTTGTGTGACAGGAAGTGGGCGTGGCATTCACAGGAAGTTGGATTGCCAACCATCCAGGCCTCACCCTGGAGGGCTCCAGGATGAATTGTGAAACTCTCCCACGCTGGTGTTAGCAATTCAGGACAGGAATGCTAGAAGATAACGATATTTCAACCTCCTTCCAATTCTCTCTGAGCAGTTCAGCAGGAAGTGGGGTGCAATGCAACAGGAAGTGACATAAAGGCCTCCTACATATTAAGTTACTGTCCAACCACAGGGAAACCCACCCCATCCTTTGACTCACTACAATTGCCATCTGTAACAGAAGACTGACCAAACCCCCCCTCCCCCCTCCCCCTTGTCTGTGCTGTTTTCCAACAGGCCATGAAACATGCAGCGCCTCAGGGGACCCCCACTACAAGACGTTCGACAAGCTCTCGTACAACTTCATGGGGAACTGCACTTACACCTTCTCCAAGCTCTGCAACGCCTCGTCCGACCTGCCCAACTTCAACGTGGAGACCACCAACGAGCACCGAGGCAAGAACACGCGGGTCTCCTACGTCAAGGCCGTTCACGTTGACGTCCACGGTTTCAACGTGACCATAATGAAGAACCGAAAAGTCATTGTGAGTACCTCGGGGGTCCTTGCTGCTTGCTCAGTTCCCTGCTGTTGGTTGCCGTCCAGTCTGATCCATTCTCACACACGTGAGATCACCTCTGTCACCCGACACTTTACGAGAGAGAATGTGGGAAATGTGGCCTCAATTTGCACACAGCAAGTCCCCACACACAGTAATGAGCAGACAGTCCTTCTTTTTGAAGGGACATTGATTGAAAATTAAGTATTGTTCAGCCACACAGGAGAGAATTCGGCACGGTGGCTCAGTGGTCAGCACTGCTGCCTCACACCGCCAGGGACCCGGGTTCGATTCTGCCCTCGGATGACTGGCTGGGCAGAGTTTGCACATTCTCCCCCGTGTCTGCGTGGGTTTGCTCCGGTTTCCTCCCACAATCTAAAGACGTGCAGGTTAGGGTGGATTGGCCGTGCCAAATTTCCATTAATGTCCAGGGATGTGCAAGCCTGGTGGGTTAGTCATGGGAAATGCGGGGAGAAGGGAGGATCTGGGTGGGATGCTCTTCAGAGGGTCGGTGTGGACTCAATGGGCAGAATGGCCTGCCTCTACACTATAGGGGTTCTATGATTCTAACTCTTCTGGTCTTAGAAGAGTTATAGCACAGAAGGAGACCATTCAGCCCATCATGTGTGCACGTGCACTCCTTGTAGAGCAACACATCTCATCCATTTGGGTTTCAGAAGTTACTCATCAGATGATGACCCACTTGGAAACCTGCCTCTGCCTCACTCTGGAGGCGAACCACTCACTGGAACCAAAACCTCTTCCTCATGTCGCCATTGTTTCTATTTGCCAATCGCCTCAGAATCTGTGTCGCTCTGGTTTTCAGACTCTCTGCCCAAGGGAACAGTTTCTCCCTCTCTAATGTGTGCCCAGGGGATGAGGAAGTGGGCCCTCTGATCACCTTCCTTACGGCGTCTCCCCTCCTCTCTCTTGCAGCTAAACGGACGGCTGGTCAACACGCCCATCCTCTTTGATGACAAGCTGGAGATCCGCATCAGCGGCCGTTACGTCTCCCTGGAGACGGACTTCGGCCTGAGGGTGCGCTACGACGGGAACCATCATGTTGACGTCACCGTCCCCTCTTCCTATGAAGGAGAGCTGTGCGGCCTCTGTGGTAAGAGATAAACGGGAGGTTCCACCTGCTCTGACGCGGGGCTGAGCGGTGAGGACTTGTCTCAAGAGAAGCCGGTTAAGGTGGTTAAAGGATTACATGGGATGCGTAGAGAGAGAATATCTCTGTTTGGACGGATGGACCTAGAACAAGGTCGGGTCTTAGGGTCAGGCTGTTTGGATGGGGAGAGAGTCATTCCTTCACCCCAAGGAGTGTGGCAATCCCAAACCCCCTCGCCCATAAACGTAGAGGCCAAGAGAAAATGCCAAAACCAAGAGGGCTGGAGTTACGTGTGACATGGGATATAGAATGAAGGTGGCTGGATCATTATAATACAGGCGAATGTGAGGACTGCAGATGCTGGAGATCAGAGTCGAGAGTGTGGTGCTGGAAAAGCGCAGCAGGTCAGGCAGCACCCGAGGAGCAGGAGAGTCGACGTTTCAGGCATAATTCCTGATGAAGGGCTCGAGCCCGAAACGTCGATTCTCCTGCTCCTGGGATGCTGCCTGACCTGCTGTGCTTTTCCAGCACCACTCTCTCGACTCTGATCGTGAACAAAGTGCAGCTGTTATGGACCAGCCCTTCAATACATTTTAAGAAGGTGGCCAAGGTAGGTGTGAATTGTGTGTTGCAGATATATTGCGACTGGTCAAACTACTCAATGTTAAGCAAAACACCATTTATTTAAATGCTGTAGTTAAAATGTAAACAAAAGATAGATGAACTTAGAACAACCTAACTTCTGGAAGACTTAACTGAATAATAGACACAGCACCTTTTACTAATTAACTGCTCCAACACATCCCACAAACACACCACTTGGCAAAAAGGCAAATTCAGATATAGATTCTTGCATGCAGTTCTCCAATTCAGGAGGAAACAACATCAAGAGAGATTCCAGACAAAGTAGCAGCTAGGAATCATTCAGTGAAGGTCCCAACACTTCTGGGATCCCAAGTAGCTTCTGACTGAGCGAGTTTTGAGAAGATTTGTAGCTCAGGTTGAGGTTCTGGATGTGGGTTTGCTTGCTGAGATGGAAGGTTCATTTCCAGACATTTAAATAGAAAGCAGGAACTATCAGCAGTGCTTCGCCTGAGGCCCACTGAAGATGTTACCTAGTAGGGTGACGAAACCTCTGGAAATGAACCTTCCAGCTCAGCAAACAAACCTACATCCAGAGCATCTGACTGTTACAGCTAAAACAAAAAAACAAGAAAGCCTGTTCTGTGAGAGCTGTCCACACCCATTAAAGCTGTTTCTATTGTTTAAACTTTTTTTAAAAAACTGAAAGGCCTCTTATGTTGTTTACTTAAGACTTCTTCAGCAGCTAGTTCAGCCTTTAATGCTCTTCGAAAAAAGACACCCAGGGCAAAATAACCTTCTTAAAGTGACAGCCTCATCACACAGCCATTGGTGTGAGCACTAGTGGACGAAACTCTGCCATTCAATCGATGGGACTTGTTATGAGGAAGCTACTGGTCACCTCCTTTCACCCTCTGGGTGACCTTCCTGTGGATGGTGGGATTATTTTCATAGAATCCCTAGAGTTTGGAAACAGGCCATTCGGCCCACCAAGTCCACACCGACCCTCTGAAGAGTAACCCACCTTATCCATTCCCCTCCCCAATGGACGGGTTGGACCAAAGGGTCTGTTTCTGTGCTGTTCATCTCGATGACTCTCTGGGCAAAGACATTTCTCTTGTGCTGATGTCCTTCAGAGAAGGAACTCTGGTCTCCTTACCCTGTCTGGCCTACACCTGACGTTAGACCCACATCGATGCGGTTGCCTCGTAACCGGTCTCGGAAATGGCCCGAGCAAGGCTCTCAGCTCAAAGGGCTGTGAGGGATTGACTACAAGTTGTGGCCTTGCCCAGCAGGGCCTCCATCACACAGAAAACTATAAAAGGAAGATTCTCTACTTTTGCTCTTCCTCACATCCTCTCTCCAACCATCCCTCCGAGAGGAAAGGGCCCTAGTCACTTGCTGGTAGTCACAACAATTCAGCTCAGGCATCACCTTTGTAAATTCTTTCTCTGCCCCTTCTCCACTGCCATGAGAAGTTGCACGAAGGAAGATTCTTTTGTCAAACGTCAGACAGCCAAATCCCAAGACAGAACCAACCAATTGAAATGGGGCTCCTCTTTTAACTAGGCCTCTATCTCTTGTAGGCCTTGATCTGAACATCACTTTTATGGCAGGTTGTGGGGTGGTCGGGGGTGGGGGGGGGGGGGGTGGTGATGGGAAGGCTTGCCAGTGCTTTCAGGAAACTGAGGTGGGAAAATTGGAGTGTTCCCTCATCCCCGCTCGATGACCCCAGCAATGCAAGCTCCGTCCAGTGGAACCCACACCTGGTGGTGCCCCGTCCAATGGCTCTGGCCTCTGCCGGGGCATCAAGGCGAGAAACGTCGGCCCATTTACACCTCTCCCAGTAACTGCACCCTGGCCGGTCCTTCCTCGGTTGCGCCTCGCTGCCTACGGGCCCAGTGACTAACACTAGGCCCTGCTGTTCCCGAATGCAGGTAACTACAACGGAGACCATTCTGATGACAAACGCAAGCCCAACGGTGACATCACCAGCAGCTCTACTGAATTTGGGGCCAGTTGGCTGGTATCAGACCCGGACACTGAGTAAGTGCACTTTTTAATTTACTTATTGGATAACAGCCTCGCTAACGCTGCATTTTTCCCTTTGCTGATGCTTCTCAATTTCCAGTTAATACATCTCATTTTTAGACATGGCTCACCCCTCCCCCCACCAGATCCGACAGTTAGTCCATGACCCAACGTATGAATCTAGTTAATGTCTACTCTTGCTAATCAGTAAGTTTGACTCAGCGACCCGTTAAGAAATGCAATATCAGCTGATCTCCTGTGTCCCACACTGAAGCCCCACACAACTATGTTACACATATAGAACCCTGCAGAGCAGAAGGAGGCCATTTGACCCATCCTGCCCGTACTGGCTCTCGAGACCCCTCTGATTATCCCCTCTCTGTGTTCTTTCTCCAAGTCACTGCAGTTTCTTTTGCAAGTACTCCCCGCAGAGAGCTCCTCACAAATCTACCTCCCATGCTCTTACTGTTCTGCATTTTAAAATCCCGTCAAGTGTTTTTCGAAAGAAAATTAATCTCCTCAGGGACCGACTGTTGAGGACTGGGATGAGGAGAATCTTTAGGAGAAAGTCAGAACTGCAGATGCTGGAGACCAGAGTTGAAAAGTGTGGTGCTGGAAAAGCGAAGCAGGCCAGGCAGCATCCGAGGAGCAGGAGAATCGATCGGGTGCAGTGGATACAGTAAATGGTGTGTGTGGAGGTGCAGGTGAATTTGCGACAGATATGGAAGGATCCATTGGGGCCTTGGAAGGAGCTGAGGTGGGTTCTCCTGCTCCTCGGATGCTGCCTGGCCTACTGCACTTTTCCAGCACCACACTTTTCAACTGAGGGGAATCTTTAGACAGAAGTGGGTGCTGCAGATGCTGGAGATCAGAGTCAAGATTAGAGTGTGGTATGCTGGAAAAGCACAGCAGGTCAGGCAGCATCCGAGGAGCAGGAAAATCGACATTTTGGGCAAAAGCACTTCATCAGGAATTTTGCCCGAAACGTCGATTTTCCTGCTCCTCAGATGCTGCCTGACCTGCTGTGCTTTTCCAGCACCACTCTCATCTTGAAGAGAATCTTTGCAATTCTCTCCACAAGAGGACTGTAGATGCTCCATCTTTGAATATGTTTAAGACTGGGATTGGCAGAGTTTTGGTCTCTCGAGGTATTGAGGAAGTATAGGGAGCAGGGAGGAGAGGGGAGTTGAACCCAACATCAGCAAATTGAATGGTACAGCATGCTTGATGGGCCAACTAGTCCATTCTAGCGCCTACTTCCTAGACCAAAATGGTCCACTCTGTCTCTATTTCTTGTGATCTTGAATTCCTCTTCAATCTTTGGCCAATTAGCTTATATCAAGCTTTGAGAAGATTTGTAGCTCAGGTTGAGGTTCTGGATGTAGGTTTGCTCGCTGAGCTGGAAGGTTCATTTCCAGACGTTTCGTCACCCTACTAGGTAACATCTTCAGTGGCCCTCCAGACGAAGCTGATTCCTGCTTTCTATTTATATGTTTGGGTTTCTTTGGGCTGGTGAGGTCATTTCCTGCTGCAATGTCATTTCCTGTGGTGATGTCATTTCCTCTTCTTCTCAGGGGGTGGTAGATGGGGTCTAACTCGATGCATTTGTTGATAGAGTTCCGGTTGGAATGCTATGCTTCTAGGAATTCTCGTGCGTGTCTCTGTTTGGCTTGTCCTAGGATGGATGTGTTGTCCCAGTCGAAGTGGTGTCCTTCCTCATCCATATGTGAGGATACTAGTGAGAGAGGGTCATGTTGTTTGGTGGTTAGTTGGTGTTCATGTATCCAATTAGCTTATATCTGTGAACCTCCGGCAGTGCAGCACTCACCCAGCACTGCACTGGAGTGTCAGCCTTGAGTGTTGCGCTCCTACCATTGAACAGAGAACCTTACTCTAAGGCACAGCTATAAGGCTGCTACCAACTGGGCCAAAGTGTTTTGGAAGAGGTTTAAGAAATGGGTGCAGGATGAGGCCATTCAGACTCCTCGAGCCTGCTCTATCCTTCAAAACAATCATAGCTGACCCCTACCTCAATTCCGCCTACCTGGCCTATCCCCATACGCCTTATTCCCTTACAGTCTAAAAACAAATCCATCAAACATAGTTCTGATTTTTAAAAAAAATTGTTCATGGGATATGGGCCCAGCATTTAACGCCCCATCCCTAATTACCCCTTGAGAAGATTGGGGTGGGCTGCCTTCTTGAACAGCTGCAGTCCCGTGTGGTGTACAGACACCCACCCAGTGCCCTCAGGGAGGGAGTTCCAGGATTCAGACCCAACGACGCTGAGGGAA
>NW_028270182.1:12107926-12120426 GCF_037043375.1 Chiloscyllium plagiosum
TCTCTCTGTCTCTCTGTCTGTCTCTCTCTCTCTGTCTGTCTCTCTGTCTCTCTCTCTCTCTCTGTCTGTCTGTCTGTCTCTCTGTCTCTGTGTCTCTCTCTCTGTCTCTCTGTCTCTCTCTCTCTCCGGTGTGTTCACACATTTGATTGCTCGATCTGCTGTGTTCGCAGGTGCACCCACGATGACACTCCCAGGGACTGTGATAAGGATGAATTTAAGAAACCCGAGAGTTGTGGATTTATGAAAGACCCGAAGGGTAAGTGTCCCCCCGAGCAGCCGTCACTAGCAGAGGGGGAGGTTATCGTCGGGGACAAGCCATTTAAACCACAGTCGGGTTCATAAGAGCGAGGATGAGTTGTTTTGACAATTCAGAAGCACTAGTTTAAGTCAAACACAGGGGTTATATGCAAATGAATTCTATAACAAACATGCAACGCAGGAACTTTGGCCCACTAATTCTGCGCCAATTCTAATCCTTAATTAGATGTATTGCCCAGGCGTGGTTTCTACTCCTCTGTTTGTCTCCTGTTCTTAAACGTTGCTAACGTGCCTGTTTCCACCACCAGCTCCACTGGCAGTGCATTCCAGACACCCACCACCCTCTGTGTGAAACATTTTCCCTGCACTCCCCCCCCCCCCCCCCCCCCACTAACTTTCCCCCTCTCCCCCTTGTGTTCTCTTATGGTCGATATTTCCACCCTGGGGGAAAAAAAAAACCTCTGACCATCCGCCTTTTGTAATTTTGTCGCTCTCTGTCAGGTCGTCGGCCTTCCGGCGAAAGCTATCCAAGTTTATCCAACCACTCCTCATAACTAAAACCCCCCCCCCAGACCAGGCACCATCCCGGTAAACCTTCTCTGCACCCTCTCCAAAGCATCTATGTCCTTCTAGTAGCGTGCCAGAACTGCACGCAATATTCCAAATGTGGCCGAACTAAAGTTTTGTACAGCGGTAACATAACTTGTCAACTTTTATGTTCGATGTCCAGAAGGTAAGCATGCTGTACGCCTTCTTGACCACTCGTGTTGCCCTCTCGGGGATCTGTGGACCTGTTTGCTGAGATCAATGCTCTTACATGTTCTGCTGCTTATTGCAAAGTTCATACCTAAATGCAAAATGCATTGCCTCGCGTTTGGCCGGATTAAACTCCATCTGTCATTTCTCTGTCCAAATCTGCAATCCATCGATATGCCGCCGTATCTTCTGACAATCCTCAATATCTGTAACTCGGCCAATTTTGGTGTCATCAGCAAACTTACTAACCAGACCACCCACCCAGATCGTTCATATGCTCTGTGCATACTTAAGTAAAAGTTGATCTTGTATAAAAGACGGCTCCCTGTTTTTGCTCAAAAGTTCTGGAATTTTCCATATATCTCGTGTAAGAGTCGACCTTCATTCCTCACAGATAACAGATCAACATTTGTGGGTCAAGGTAATATCTTGTCCATAAATGTTACATCTACAGTGATTGTTGAGACTGTATGAGAGTCAAATGTCTGATGACTTGTTTATCAGAAATGAAAGCTTAAGTATTAATCTAATAAACTAAAACATCAGTAGACAAGATAAAATGGAGGGAAATGGAAGAATTTGGCACAGAGGTTTCAGACGCATCAGGTCAGAATGAAGTGACAACCTCCCTTTGTCCGCAGCTCAGCTGAGCTCAGTTTCCCGTACAACCCGTATTTTGGACAGTAACATGAATTTCAGTCCGTCAAAAGTCGTATCCCCGTAATAGTGGACCCCTTAGATTTAACCTTAAAAAAAATACAACTTTTACTCTACAAATATAACAGTACTACCAACAAGAAAGGCCTCAGCACTGATCCCTGCTGAACACAACTAGTTACTGGTCACCGCTACTTTCTGTGAGTTCGATGGCCTACAGTTTGGATCCACCTATCGAGCTCACCCTGGTTCCCGTGGGACACTTAGATCCACACAGTCCAACGAGAAATATACACAAACGATTGCCTCAGACACGCACAGTCCCAAAGACGGATCCCCTCATGGCTTTACAACAGGATTGTGGGTGAGTGCGGGGCCATGGTATCATGTCCTCTTGGTGCCCACCTACTCTACAAGCCCCTTATCCCTGCTCCAGGCTGGGGCGACACCCTCATGGTGAAGACACAGTTGGGCCCCCCCCCCACAGCCGCGGGCACTAGGTGCCCTGGGCTCCACCATGATGAGCATCAATGCTCCCTCTGGGCCACCCAGTGGAAAAAGAGAAGGGAGGGAAAATGTTGGTGAGCCCCTGAGATTGGCGATGCTTTGTGCCAAGGGAGGGCTGGCACAGAGTCCACTGGTATCAAAGCCAGTTCACACCACGATCAGTCCGGTTAAAGTCCGTGACAAGCAATCTACCATACCCTGGCACACCACCAGTGCCAACCTAATTGTCCAATGATTATAAATATATCAAAAATATAGATACGTGGATGGTTTTACTGCGTGATCTCATACCTATTGCGAAAGTACAAAGCCTCCTTGAGGAAAATAAAATCTTCTCAACTTTCTTCATTGCTGCATCCGGCAGGTGTCAGTGAGACCCCCTGGTCTAATGTCCGTCTGGGTTCAGTTCTTGGCCCCCTACCTCAGGAAGAATGGACCAAGCTCGGAGGGCTCTGGTTTCAGAGAGGCCTATGTCCATTCTTTCACTTCGGAGAACTCTGGGGGGGGGGGGGGGGGGGAGGGAGGGGAGAGGTGTCACCTTCAGAGTGGGTTCTGAGTGAGCTAGTGCAGAAATTCACACCAGGTCTATCCAAGGCAACTCTGAGGTTGGGAGGTAGGATCAAACCCTTCCCTGATCTTGCCTCCCCCGCTCCCCCCCCCCCCCCACCCCGCACTCTCCCTCCCTCCTCCTTACATCTTCTCCCATCCTAGAATTCCCCAAGGTCCCTCTGTGTTCCTCCAACCATTACCTGGTCCACACTGGTTTCCCTGTTAAAAGCGCCAGGTAAATGCGTGCTGTTGTTGAGGCTAGTCCAGCGAGTTATCAGATTGCTTCTGTTCTGTCTGCTGAAGGTCCCTTCCGAGAGTGCAACAAGCACATCCCACCAGACAGCTACTTTGAGGACTGTGTGTACGACATGTCCTGTGGGACTGGTGACATGGCATCGCTCTGCTTCGCCCTGGGATCCTATGCCACACTCTGCGCCAAAGCCGGATTCCCCGTCAGCTGGAGAAACCAGACCTTCTGCCGTAAGTTAATCCTGTGTCTGGTCAATGTGACTTTCCGGTGGACTCCCTCAGGAGTGCAGGAGAGACTCTTCTATGCAGCAACAAAGCATTTTGTCCGAGTTCTCAGAAGCAGAACTCTGATTTGATTTATTATTGTTCCATGTACCTAGGGACAGTGAAAAGTTTTGTTTTGTGCACAGGATAAGCAGATCATACAAGACAAAGTGCATTAGGGAAGAGGGTGGCTCAGTGGTCAGTACTGCTGCCCCACAGCGCCAAGGGCCTGCGTTCGATTCACCACCTCAGGCAACTGTCTGTGTGGAGTTTGCACATTCTCCCCGTGGGTTTCCTCCGGGTGCTCCGGTTTCCTCCCACAGTCCAAAGATCTGCAGGTCGGGTGAATTGGCCGTGCTAAATTGCCCTTAGTATGAGGCCAATTAGTCAGAGGGAAATGGGTCTGGGTGGGTTACGCTTCGGAGGGTCGGTGTGGACTGGTTGGGCCAAAGGGCCTGTTTCCACGCTGTAGGGAATCTAATCTTATCGAACAAAGCGAGGGATACAATGATATGGTTGCAGTGAGAGAGCAGGATAAGCATTACATTTGGAATTTGAGAGGCCCATTCAGAAGTCTGATAACAGTGGGGAAGAATGTGTTGGTCCATGCGTACCTTCTGCCTGATGGAAGAGATTGTAACCTGGGTGGGAAAGGTCTTTGATTATGCAGCATAGAGGTTCAAAGGGAGCTCGGGCTGTGCCTCCACACATCACTGAAGGTGTCCAGTCAGATAGATAAAGTTGTCAAGAAGGCATTCCAAGTATTTGGTCTTTAACGCCCAAACTCTACAAGCTAAGGGGATGCTGGAACTGTATAAAACACGAGACCTAGTTATAATCAAAGATGTATAACACATATTACTGTATTTTTGGATTTAGATTTTTAAAATAGAGGCAGATGTGTGGTTCCAGTTCTGTGAGGGGATGTTTTTAAATGAGATTAGAAAGTCACTTGGAACAGTGAACTAGTGTTATCATTTCCAGGGAGGTATGAGACAGAGTGAAGGCCATCTGTGGTGTTAATAGACAAAAGATAAATGTACAGGACAGACACAGAAAGACAGATCAGAGGCCACTTGGTTTAGTTTTGACTTCAGTTCAGCTCGGAGAACAGTTTCCTCTTCGCAGGACAGTCACGTTGTCAGATCAGGGGCAACCAGTCACCTGAGCAGAAGTGGGGGTGTGTAGACATCTTCAACTTGTTGGGACTGAAACGCGGCTTGAAAGAAAGACCCTTTCCAACACTCTCGGAGAGTCAAAAATTATCTTGGCTTTCCTAGAAGGAAAAATGGGAAAAGTCCATTAAATGAGAATTGAGTTAGGAGTGAAAGTTCTTTGAGATTGAGTATCTGTAAAGGATAATGTTGGTTTTCTGCTAATGTTAGATCTTTCTAAACTGTCATTTATACTTTTTTTCTATTGTGTCATAAACTTGTGATCTTTTGTTAAAAAATATTTGCAACCTTGCACACATGTTCAGTGATACAAGTTCAAGGCATGCAGCCCTTCTTCATACAGCAGGGAGTGGGTTTTTGTAACCCCCTCCCTATTGAGGCTGGTGGGTAGCTGAGAGAGTGGCAATCGAGAAACCTTCAAACTGAAACCAGGATGATTTGTTTTAGGCAAGAGGATTAAGGGAATTAGAACTAAGTGAGTGAAGTTAAAATGCAGGTTAGTCATGATCTCAGGCTTGGGGGCTGAGTGGCCTGTCTATGTGTGTCTATGTGTGTGTCTATACGTGTATGTGTGTCTCTATATGAATGTGTATCTATATGTCTGTGTCTGTGCCTGTGTGTGTGTGTCTATGTGTCTGTGTCTGTGCCTATGTCTGTGTGTGTGTGTCTATCTGTGTTTGTCTCTATATGAATGTGTATCTATATGTCTGTGTCTATGTGTGTGTCTATCTGTGTGCGTGTGTGTATCTATATGTGTATGTATGTGTGTCCATTTGTTTCTGTGTGTCTATATGAATATGTGTCTATATGTCTGTGTGTGTGTGTGTGTCTATCTGCATATGTGTCTCTGTGTCTGTATGTGTCTACATGGATGTGTATCTATTTGTGTCAGTGTGTGTCTGTGTGTGTGTGTGTGTGTGTCTGTGTGTGTGTGTGTGTGTGTGTGGATGTGTGTGTGGGTGTGCCCTGTAGCCCAGTATTTATTCTCTCTCTCCTCGCCAGCTCTGAATTGCCCGGCCAATAGTCACTATGAGCCCTGTGCCAGTGCCTGCCCTGCGTCCTGTACTGACCTATCAGCCCCCAGCGACTGCAGTGGACCGTGTGTGGAGGACTGTGTCTGTGATGTGCGCCACATCTTGAGTGGGGACCAGTGCGTCCCCTTCACTCAGTGCGGCTGTGTGGACCCTGACAGGAACTACCGGCTGGTAAGTAACTCAGCAGTCACTCCCCAAACACCTGGGTTATTCACTTCTCATTAACTAGGTGCAGAGAGTGGGGGTGGAGAGATTGTATGAGGGTGAGCAGATTTGCAGTGACAGAATCCAGAAGGGTGAGAGTCATACTTTTATTGTCGATATTTTCTGTTGTTACTGATCATAGAATGAATCTTACAATGGCCCTACAGTGTGGAAGCGGGCCATTCAGCCCATACTGGCCCTCTAAAGTGTATCCCGCCCAGACCCTCCCCCCCTCTATTCCTGCATTTCCCATGGCTGACCCATCTAGCCTGCTCATTCCTGCACACTACGGGGCAATGCAGCTGATCCGCCCTAACCTGGGCATCTTTGGACTGTAGGAGGAAACCCACGCAGACACAGGGGAGAATGTGCAAACTCCACACAGACAGTCGCCTGTGGCGGGAATCGAACCCGGGTCCAATGAGGCAGCAGCGCTAACCACTGAGCCACCGTGATACTGGGCTGTAACTCCACCTTCCAGTCCATTCCCTCTATCCGTGCAATTCCTTGAGACAGTAAAGATCTGGCAATCCCAGCTTTCAATGATAAGAGCATCACCCATGCGGGAGAAAATTCCGGAGATTTCCTGCCCTCTGACTGAAGGAATTTCTCCACATCTCAGTCCGAAAAGATCAAGCCCACATCCTCAGACCGGCCTCCACTGCGTCGATTTTGTGACCAGGGGAAACAGTCTATCCTGTCAAACCCCTACAGATTTCAACAGGAGCATCTCTCATTCTTCTAAGCTCCAGAGAATTTTGACTCAGTTTACTCACCATCAATCTAGCCAACCTCTGCTGTATCACCTCAATATGGAGACTAAAATTTCACACCATACCCCAAAACAACGCAGAATTAATTGGAAAGCTCTTTCTACTGTTAAAGATGGGCCAAAAGGCCTGCAACTATACTCTATGATCATCTCCTTAACAATATAAATCCCAATGGCCACTGGTAATTCCTCCAGCCCATGACTCGGAATCTTGGGATAGGGGTTTGGGGGTTTTACCCAGGAGACATCGGTTCCCAGTCTACAGTAGCTGATCGAGTCGGCCTTGTCACTCCTCAGCCTGCGAGGGGGGAAAACCTGTTCAGGACGTCCACTCGGCACTGCGGTCTGACCGGAATTGGGGTGTGCGATTCCGAGGTGAATCACTCGGTCAATCGGTCCCTCAATACGTACACGTCTAACGTTAGGACACACAAGCAGACCACAAACTGGGTTGCTAATCGAGTTCAGGGAGCATCCTATAGGAGGAGGGAGAGAATTTAAAAATGAGGGAGTTCTAGCTCTCAGCCCCCGCCCCAGGAAGATGAAGACGTTATCACCAATGGTGGAGTGACGGGAATGAGGAGATTTAGATTAGATTCTGTACTGGAAACAGGCACTTCAGCCCTACAAGTCCACACAGACCCTCCGAAGAGTAACCCACCCAGACTCATTTCTCGATATTTACCCCTGACTAATGCACCTAGCTTACACATCCCTGGGCACTATGGGTTATTTAGCACAGCCAATCCACGCTAACCTGCACATCCCTGGACACTATGAGTAATTTAGCACGGCCAATCCACCCTAACCTGCACATCCCTGGACACTATGAGTAATTTAGCACGGCCAATCCACCCTAACCTGCACATCCCTGGACACTATGAGTAATTTAGCACGGCCAATCCACCCTAACCTGCACATCCCTGGACACTATGAGTAATTTAGCATGGCCAATCCACCCTAACCTGCACATCCCTGGACACTATGAGTAATTTAGCACGGCCAATCCACCCTAACCTGCACATCCCTGGACACTATGAGTAATTTAGCATGGCCAATCCACCCTAACCTGCACATCCCTGGACACTATGAGTAATTTAGCACGGCCAATCCACCCTAATCTGCACATCCCTGGGCACTATGGGTAATTTAGCGTGGCCAATCCACCCTAACCTGCACATCCCTGGACACTATGAGTAATTTAGCATGGCCAATCCACCCTAACCTGCACATCCCTGGGCACTATGGGTAATTTAGCACGGCCAATCCACCCTAACCTGCACATCCCTGGACACTATGGGTAATTTAGCATGGCCAATCCACCCTAACCTGCACATCCCTGGACACTATGAATAATTTAGTGTGGCCAATCCACCCTAACCTGCACATCCCTGGACACTATGGGTAATTTAGCATGGCCAATCCACCCTAACCTGCACATCCCTGGACACTATGAGTAATTTAGCATGGCCAATCCACCCTAACCTGCACATCCCTGGACACTATGAGTAATTTAGCACGGCCAATCCACCCGAACCTGCACATCCCTGGACACTATGAGTAATTTAGCACGGCCAATCCACCCTAATCTGCACATCCCTGGGCACTATGGGTAATTTAGCGTGGCCAATCCACCCTAACCTGCACATCCCTGGGCACTATGGGTAATTTAGCACGGCCAATCCACCCTAACCTGCACATCCCTGGACACTATGGGTAATTTAGCATGGCCAATCCACCCTAACCTGCACATCCCTGGACACTATGAATAATTTAGTGTGGCCAATCCACCCTAACCTGCACATCCCTGGACACTATGGGTAATTTAGCACGGCCAATCCACCCTAACCTGCACATCCCTGGACACTATGAATAATTTAGTGTGGCCAATCCACCCTAACCTGTACATCCCTGGGCACTATGGGTAATTTAGCACGGCCAATCCACCCCAACCTGCACCTGTTTGGACTGTGGGAGGAAACCGGAGCACCCGGAGGAAACCCACGCAGACACGGGGAGAATGTGCAAACTCCACACAGACAGTCGCCCGAGGCTGGAATCGAACTTGACGCAGTGAGGCTGTAGTGCTCACCACTGAGCCACCATGTCACCATGCTGCCAACTCTCCCCCCCCACCCCGGCATAGAAATAGCCATCTTCAGACGGTCACACTGTTGTCAGAGAGCTTGGGGCCAGAGGACATAACAACTGAATGTGGGTTGAGGATTGTAAAACCAATTTGCTGCCAGTCAGGGAGCCAGCCTAGGTCAGTGAGCACAGCCTCCACTGGGGATCGAGGTACTGCACAGAGCAGCAGAAAATGGCACATGGAGAGGGAGTAATTAAAATCACTGATATCCCTGTCAATGTCTCGACAGCTGGGAGAGTCCTGGATGGCAAATGAAGACTGTACCAAACGCTGCACCTGCTCCAGCCCCAGCAACATCACGTGTGAGGAGTGGCAGTGTGGGCCCCTGGACAAGTGCAAGGTGTTGGACGGTGACCTGGGCTGTATCACATCAGGTCAGTGAGCAAGCAAGATACCGGCCGCAATGAATTCTGCACTTTATCTACCTTAGTGTCAGTGTGGCTTTATCGTGCACTTGAATTAATACAGTGACTGGGAGTGTTTGACGGGAGATAGTGTAGAGGCAGTTTTACTCTGTATCTAACCCCGTGCTGTCCCTGTCCTGGGGAGTGTTTGATGGGGGGATAGTGTAGAGGGAGCTTTACTCTGTATCTAACCCCGTGCTGTCCCTGTCCTAGGAGTGTTTGATGGGGGGATAGTGTAGAGGGAGCTTTACTCTGTATCTAACCCCGTGCTGTCCCTGTCCTGGGGAGTGTTTGATGGGGGGACAGTGTAGAGGGAGCTTTACTCTGTATCTGACCCTATGCTGTCCCTGTCCTGAAAGTGTTTGATGGGGGGATAGTTAGAGGGAGCTTTACTCTGTATCTAACCCCGTGCTGTCCCTGTCCTGAGAGTGTTTAATGGGTGGATAGTTTTATCTAACTCAATGATAACACTGTGTCCAAATTAGAAGCTGACTTTATAAGTATCACCCTTCCTCACGATCTAACCTGTCTACCCATCCCACCCGGGTAGCCCTCACAAACCCACTCAACTCCTCCATGAGCCATT
The DNA here is from genome assembly GCF_037043375.1 of Chiloscyllium plagiosum. NCBI lineage: Eukaryota > Metazoa > Chordata > Chondrichthyes > Orectolobiformes > Hemiscylliidae > Chiloscyllium > Chiloscyllium plagiosum. The sequence continues at coordinate 12,117,491 of NW_028270182.1, forward strand.
TTCCCTGCAGCCACATAGCCAGCTCACCTACAACCTACCTCAGGAGGAAGTGAGGTCTGCAGATGCTGGAGATCAGAGCTGGAAATGTGTTGCTGGAAAAGCGCAGCAGGTCAGGCAGCATCCAGGGAACAGGAGAATCGACGTTTCGGGCATAAGCCCTTCTTCAGGAATTCCTGAAGAAGGGCTTATGCCCGAAACGTCGATTCTCCTGTTCCCTGGATGCTGCCTGACCTGCTGCGCTTTTCCAGCAACACATTTCCAGCTACAACCTACCTCACCCACTCCCCACTCGATCTTGTCCCTGACGTTCAAACTGGGCGTGTAACCACGACACAGAGCACCTCTCGGCATGAAAACGGGCCACGTCCTGTCTCTCCTACCTCTGACTCCACCCTCCGTTTTAACAACAATTCCCTAACCCTTGAACATTAGATTCAATCACTGCTCTTCAGCAGGTCCCAGGAATGGGATATCTCTGGTTGAAACTTTGAGAGGCTCCAGTTGGCACATGGCGCAACAGTGCCATGCGGTGGCGGGACATGCACATTACAGGATCCCTGCGCTCGGCTTGATCCAAGAGTCCCCTACACATGCCCCCGAAGCAAGGGGAACGGATTATTCTGCACTCCGGACAATTCACCAACTCTGCAATTCACCTCACAGTCCTGAACGCAAATCCTCCATCTTCCAGGATGTCTCAAAGCTTGTCCTGAACAGCACCCAATCCTCACACAGGAAGATCCCAGAAATGGCCACCCGACTTCTTTCTCGTGTTGATCGTGCGAGGGGTGCTGGGGGTGGGAGGACGTTGGTGCTCAGGGTTGACCGGAGGTTCCTTACGGATGTGTCAATATTTAAAGGGAGTAAAGCTTCCTGCTGCTCCCTGAAGCTGGGAGTCCCCAGGGAGAGAGTCAGTATTTACAGAGAGGCTGGGGGTGGCGGAGGTCTGTTGGTATTTATAAGGGGTCCCCAAGGGAGTCTCCTCTGTCCATTTCTCAAAGCTCTTGGATGAGAATGCTCTGTATTCAAGGAGGGGCACAGATTCAACGTGATGTCTCCTTTATGTGTGTCCTCACCCTCCCACAGGCACTGCCTCCTGTCACATTGCCGGTGACCCCCACTACTACACCTTTGACAACGTCATGCACACCTTCCTGGGCACCTGCACCTACACCTTGGTCACCGTCTGCAACGCCACCATGGTCACGCCGTTCACCGTCAGCGGCAAGAACGAGGAGCGGGGCATGCCGTACGCCTCCTACCTCAGCGAGGTGCACGTCAAGGTCGAAGGCCTGAACATCGCCATGCAGAAGAGCAGGAGGTTGCTGGTGGGTCCCTGCAGAATGACATAGCTGTTGTGGGGGGGGTGGGGGGGAACTGGTTTGGTTCCTGCGGCAAGGTCTCACGGGTCTTTACAAAGACCAGTTTGGATTTCCGTGGCTGCATCTTGTAACCTGAGTAGATTAATTAGGTTAACCCCTTTAGGGTGTAGGTTTGCTCGCTGAGCTGTAGGTTTGATATCCTGACGTTTCATTACCTGGCTCGGTAACATCATCAGAGGCGACCTCCAAGTGAAGCGAAGCTGTTGTCTCCTGATTTCTATTTATATCTTTCTCCTGGATGGGGTTCCCGGGGTTTGTGGTGATGTCATTTCCTGTTCGTTTTCTGAGGGGTTGACCCCTACCAGGTTGACCCCTACCAGGGCAGTGTCTGCCACTCGGTGTAAAGGATCATTTCAAATAATTAGAATCAGGCGACCAATCAAAGCAATTATTCAAAGGGCGTCACTTTCTATGAGGTAACAGCTTCGCTCAGGGGACCAATACAAAAATAATTCTTCTCTTAAAGTTCATTCTTTTAAAAATTCTAATTAGTTCATTAATCATACTAATCCCTGGGCTGTTTTATGAGGAGAAATTGAAAAGACCAAGTCTGTTGTGTAGAGAAATGAGGGGTCGTTTTCTCCAAAACTGCAAAATCAAGTTAGTGCAGAAAGCACATTTCCCCTGTCTGGGGTCCAGAGGGGTCGAGACCCAAGGGACACAGTCTCTGAATAAGGGGCAGGCCTTTTAAGGTGGGGGTGAGGAGGGGGGTTCCTTCACTCAGAGACTGATGACTCTTTGTAACTCTCTCTCGCAGACAGCTGTGAGATTACTCGGTTTCTACGTACCAATCACAGCAAGGGACATGGGGATAGTTCTGGTAGAACATCCTTTATCCGAACATCCAAAATCCAAAAAGCTCCGAAATCCGAAGTTTTTTTTAATTATTAACAAGGTTGTTTGGCGAACAAACAGTTAACCCAAGTCGACACTTGGTCGATGCGTGTCACTCAGACGCGACGATGGGGTGGGGGGGCCCGTGGCCAAGCTTAGGAGTCTGCTCCTCCGGTAAGATTTTTTAAAAATTTCACCGTTACACCCTCACTTATTCTGAAAACCGAAAAATTCCGAATTCCGAGAAACAGCTGGTCCCGAGCATTTTGGATAAATGATCTTCTACCTGTACAAGTCAGTGGAATTGCAGTCATGCGGGCTCGAGGGGCCGAGTGGCCTCCTCCTGTTCCAATCCCAGCTGCAGACTAGACCGCTGTACAAGGGGCTGATTTTCCACATTTTGTCAATCAGATTGTCACTGTCCTTCACTAACAGCATTACTCAATAATCCTGTATGTGTCTTCCAGGAGATATTGCTGTCGTTTGTAAGATAGAAGGACGACGGGGAAGCAATATTAATTCTGCATTGATATTTGGGTGCCCCAATATTCTAAAGTATTTCTAAAGTGAAGCAGTACTGTGAATGACAACGCAGGAAACATGCCAGCCAGTTGGTGCACAGCAAGATTCCAGAAGTATTAACTCCAGTGGCATTTGCTGAGGGATAAATATTAGCCCAGTTGGTCGAAGAGAGCTCCCTTGGGACAGAGATATGAGGTG